>NW_015551122.1:1267600-1268940 GCF_001515605.1 Sinocyclocheilus anshuiensis
AACCAATCACACACAATTCTGTTGAGCTTAGGAATGCAATGGCCAATCAGAGGTGTTCAGATGAATCATCGTTGAAACAGATCAGTTTTGTTGAGAGCGCTCGCGTTCGCTGACTGAATTCCGTGAATTCTCTCATCATAAACAACAAAGCTGAGGCTGTGTATACAGCTTCAGTGATTATAACGATAGTTTTGTTATTTTTTGAGAGTGCTTAAACTTGCTATAGATCAAAGTTAGTGATAATGTCACTTTCTATATATAATTTATTCGCTGTTTGAATAACTGTGGAAAGGAAACGTTATGTAACGTTATATAGCCTAATTATCAATTTCTAATGTTTTTATTAAATTGTAATCGCGTTAAATACAAATTCAGTCCCATTAAACATTTTATTAGCCAACATGACACCCATGTCTGGTTGTTGCCTAAAAGACGGGTTTATGATGTTTAATACATTTGGCTGCTTTTAGCCTTACCCTGGAGTTGGTTCACCCTCCGCCTATGTCCCTAATTTGTTTGTTCTTTAGCAGCAGTTTTTTACGGCAATATTTAAATAACACCCTGGTCATTCTTGGTGTACGCAAAATGGTCCCACACTATCGACAGGCATTTCTCTGGTGGAAATAAAGCTTCGCTGTTTGGTCCCTCTGTCACAGTTAATCTAATGCGTGTCTCTGATAAGCACGTCATTTTAAGCTGGTGCACCTTTAGTGTAACTTTGTTTCCATTTTGCAAAATAAGCTGCAACAGTTCCATTCTGTGTAACAGAAACACTCGGTTTAGCAGAACCTTTACGATTAATTAACCGTGACGTTTTAAAGCACGATTAATCGCGAAACCAGTTAATCGCTGCATCCCTAGTCGAGTATTCGATCTTAAAGGGGTCATGAACTGCTTTTTTTCTTTTTTCTTTTTATGATGTTTCCTTAGGTGCACTTATGAATAACTGGCCGTTTTCTACCCTGCTTTTAGCCCTCTGATTTGAATACTGTGTACATCTTAAAGGGGACATCGGATGCCCATTTTCCACAAGTTGGTATAATTCTTTAGGGTCTTCATGAAATGTCTGCAACATACTTTGGTTAAAATTCCTCAGTGGTCGTGTAAAATAACACCCTTTTTACCATGTCAAAAACAGCTCTATTCACAGCAACCCGTTTCGGTGCATGTCTCTTTAAATGCTAATGAGCTCTGCTCATCACGCCCCTCTCTTCCGTGGAAGAGGAAAGGCGAATTGCACCTAATCATAAGAAATATAAAGTGTGGGACTTACTTCTTCTGGAGGTGCAGCTGGATGATCCATCCTTGAGTTTGAACTTTTTAGCAAAACCTGCCTTGAA
>NW_015551122.1:1268978-1277667 GCF_001515605.1 Sinocyclocheilus anshuiensis
GATCTTACCAGAAAATGACTTTGGTAGAAGTTGAAGTCACCGTTTAGAATATTACTTGAGTAAAAGTCTTAAAGTATGAGATATTTATTGTACTTAAGTACAAAAAGTATTTCCTTGCGTGGGTTGTGCTCCGGCACGGCTCCAGCGCGGATGAATGTAATGTTCTGAAGAGTATGTGTGGCAGTCAGTCACCGCACCGGTGTGGATATTTAATGTACTTCACAATCACAGATTCTAGCCTACGTCTTGGAATATATGACCCAAATAAGAATTTTCGTTCGTGCTCTGCCTGAAACGCCGCTCTGTATGTTCGCGCTTTGAGCGTGTGCGCGCGAGCACCGAACTGAATTCTTCATGCGCATGAATGGTTTAAAACGCCTGAATGTTTCAATTGGTAAGACTTAGAAACACGTGTAAATGATAAACTATAATCCGTTTCACCCCTACAAGCGAGTGAACAATGCGAATCAAGGAAGGGATTTTATATTGACTATTCAAGATAGCCCGTCGGGCAGGGCAGTGATACATTTTGGTAGTCTGACTGGAAAACACAATAGCCCCGGGACGTCGGGCTAGCGATTTTGCGAGCCGTGCACGTTTTCATAAACACATAATCCTTTCTGGATTACAATCCGCCATCAAAATGATATACATTGAATTATTCTAGCTGCTGTGAGAAAAGGCTATAAACGATCGGCCAGCTGCAGGATCCTCACATGCGATAGCCTAGTAGCCGGGATAACTTCTTTATAGGGCTGGGTATCGTTCAACAATTTTCAATACCGATACCTTGACTTCGATACCGGTTCCTGAACGATACTTTTTTCGATACCAATTTTATGAAATCAATTTTAATAAGATTACATTATCTAAAAAAAAAAAAAAACGTTGGTTTTATTTTTTAGCTTGTTGATGTTTATACAAACTTAGAGACTCATCTCCTGAGCCATCCTGTCACTTTAAGAGAATGCACTGATACAGTACGTTCAGCTGGCTATGTCTGCTATAGCAGTGTTTCTCAACCAGGGGTTAGGATAGCCTACTTACAAGACGCTTAATATTTGCGTGTGTTCTGAGGCGCGGGTTTGCGCGCTTCGGATGAGCGCACGCACAAATCTTCTCACTGTGCGCGTGAGCTCGCATTCTCTGGCTCTTAAATGTTTAAACTGGCAAAGCTTAAACGAGTTTAGCTTAAACACCGATATCAATGTGTGCCTGTCAGGTCTCACCTGTGCGCACGCGCTATCAGCACCTGGGTGATGACGGAATAAATGCTCATATTCCTAGGGTTGGCTACCGAAACCCAGTACCAAAATGGCACCGGTACCTATGTAACCGGTATGTACTAGAACCGAATCAGAACGCAGATTTCGGTGCCTCATTTCGGTTATTATAAGCTAACCGTTGTGAATCGGGCTAAAGTAAGGCGATAGTTTTGAACACTGGCTGGTTATGTACTTGCTCAAATATTGATTTCGGATAATAAAAAAGTTACAGACTGCAGCTTTAAGTATTAAAAGTAAAAATACAAGTAAATACAAAATAGAAAAGAAGCAAATAAATATATATATAAAAAATGTTCATACAGCTTGAGTAGCAAGATTGTGTTCAGTTTTAGCTTATCCTTCCATTTTGTATTTTTGGGTAAGAATAAGAAGCACTTCATCCTGTATTTAGTGCACTGTAAAAAATGTACCGTAGAATTTGCAGGATGTTACTGGCAAAAAAGTTGCCAATAAAATCTTGTAAAAATGATGTTAATTGCTTAAAAGTTGCCAATAAAATCCTGTAAATATATTTTGCAGCAATTTTTTTGTAATTTCACTAAAGTACAGTATTTACCTGGCAACTAAAGTTGCCAATAAAATCCTGTAAATACCCCTAAATCCAAGATGATGTTTTAATAATTTAACAATGAAAATGCTGCAAAGAATAATTTTAACAGTAAATTGTAAACTGTAAAATATGGATTTAAATGCATTATTATGAGCACTATCTTAATACATTTACAAATGAATAAAAACCAAGTCAAAGATGTTGCAAATAAATATTTATTAAAACTGGCAGAAAGACATTGCAAGGCTTTTACTGGTAAAAATTAAATGTCTTTCAACGGTTAACATCTTATCATAAAAATAACATAGCATCACAAAATAACTACAAATACTTGTTATATCACAAAAAATAAGCCATATTCTGATTAGAACATTAACTTTCTATAAAAATGAAGGTCAATCAACAGAATTCATATAATTTTGGTTAAAAAGGGATTAAAATAAAATGCTGGAATCAACATTATACCACAAATTCTGTTGTTTGAGCTTATGTTCTATTACATTTAGAATATTCCTGCAAAAGACAATTTAATAAATACATACTGAAAGTCCATCAACTTACATCCCCCTTCTCTGAGACCTTTCCACTTGTTTTGCTTCTATGTATCCTTGTATCCTGTGAGTGTTGTGATTCCAACAAAACATAAAAAAGGCATATATTTTAAAGGGGTCATATGATGCTTTTTTTAAAGATCATTATTTTGTGTATTTGGTGTAACAGAATATGTTACAATTTAATAAATACATACTAAAAGTCCATCAACTTTCTGAGATGAGCACACACATGAGGGTTGTCCCTCTTCTCTGAGACTTTTCCACTTGTTTTGCTTCTATGTATCCGTCTTGTATCCGGTGAGTGCTGTGGTTCCAACAAAACATCTGCACATAAAAACAAGCAGAAGCTTTAGAATAAAGTTCAGTATTGAATGAAAGTAGCTCAATAAAATGAATGTAAAAATGCCACTTATACAATACAATCAGCATTTGCCAGTACTTAAACTAAAACCTTTTAAGTAAACCTTGTAAGTAACCTTTTTCACAAATTAAATTACTCAAGTAAAACATGTTACCTTTGAAAAAATTCAAGTGTGCAAAAGATGCCTGCTCCCGGGACGCCAGACTAAAGTTGTAATAAGACTGCAAATCCAGCCACAAGGTTGAGGTATGAATTCACAACCATCTGAACCTCGAATAGTCAAAAGCCACTGGGTTCCGCTGAAATGAATAAATATAAGCAATAATGTAACCTACAATACAGTATTTCAATATAAAATTGTATCTAAAATACAAGTTTATCAAATTATTTACAACAGAAATAATACATTACCTAATATAATCAGCTTTTTATCAGTTTTGAAGCATCAAAAATTTCCACATCAGCTGCTATTCTTTGCACCTACAAGAAATAAATAAAATTATCTTGTGATTTTTTTTAAAAAGCATTTACATAAATGAGACCAAAATAAACACCCAAAAGGCATATATTTTAAAATAAACAGTCTCTTACTGTACATTTGATCAATAAATTCAATTATAATAATACATTGTAAAACTGTACCACCAATCAAATAAAATAACGTATAATGCAAAATTACAACTGTGTTATGACATTTATGTTTTACATTAATTTTTGAAAATACAAATAAGAAATGTTGGAAAAATGCAATGATACTTTTTAAAACGTGAAACTAAACCGCCAGTAGGTGGAAGCAAATAACTTAATGAGTGAGTCAATTGAGTCATTCATTGTACCGATTCGTTCAAAATGCTGAATCATTCAGTAACAAAACACAGCTGGGTTTTGCTTTGAGGATGCGCAAAATGGTTTTGCTTTGATCTTTGTTTGGAACGATTTTCGTTGGTGAAATAGAACAACAGTCGATACTGTGTCTAAAAAGTAAGTAAGCACACACATGAGGGTTGTCCCTCTTCTCTGAGACTTTTCCACTTGTTTTGCTTCTATGTGTCCGTCTTGTATACGGTGAGTGCTGTGGTTCCAACAAAACATCTGCACATAAAAACAAGCAGAAGCTTTAGAATAAAGTTCAGTATTGAATTAAACTAGCTCAATAAAATGAATGTAAAAATGCCACTTATACAATACAGTCAGCTTATGCCAGTACTTAAACTAAATAAGTAACCTTTTTCACAAATGAAATTACTCAAGTAAAACATGTTACCTTTGGAAAAAATTCAAGTGTGCAAAAGATGCCTGCTCCCGGGTTGCCAGACTGAAGTTGTAATAAGACTGCAAATCCAGCCACAAAGTTGAGGTATGAATTCACAACCATCTGACCCTCGAAAAGCCACTGGGTGCACCTGAAATGAATCCGACGCAGAAGTATAAATCAGCCTTAAGTTGTCACGTCAATATGGGACAGTTGAACACATATGAACAAATTAAATTTCACATATTTTGCTGTTCGTCAGTTATTTAGACAGATAGTAGTTACTATGACAATCGTTCGCACTGGTCATTATGTTAAAAGTTGGGTAAACACTACTTTAAATGCTCTCAATAAGAAAATTAAACTGCCAAAATGAGAAAAATGCAGCATTTAGCCTAACTTTGCTATGATAGCAATTTCCAGCTTACTGCACATACCAAGGCCGCTTGTCTAAATGTCGTGATAGCAGGCTATTGTGACATAATATCGCTTATACGTTAACTTAAATAAATATAAAAGGATATATTTCTTAAGTAAAATTAAGTGAACTTACCAGGAATTATGAATAAAGCCTCTAAATTAATCTTCAATCGTTCTCGAGCTGCTCCAGTCGCATCAAACATTTCTCCACATCAGCTGCTATTCTTTGCACCTACAAGAAATAATGAAAATTACCAAGTAATTTTTTAAAATGCATTACATAAATGAGACCAAAATGAACACCCAAAAGGCATATATTTTAAAATAAGCAAACTCTTACATTTGATTAATAAATTCAATTATTATAATACATTGTAGAACTGTACCACCAATCAAATTAAATCATTTATAATGCAAAATTACAACTGTGTTATGACATTAATGTTTTACATACATTTTTGAAATTACAAATAAGAAATGTTGGAAAAATTCTATGATACTTTTTAAACGTGAAACTAAACCGCCATTAGGTGGCAGCAAATAACTTAACGAGTGAGTCAATTGAGTCATTCATTGTACTGATCCATTCAAAATGCTGAATCATTCAGGCCGCTTGTCTAAATGTCATGATAGCAGGCTATTGTAACATGATATGTCTTATACATTAACTTAAATAAATATAAAAGGATATATTTCTTAAGTGAAATTAAGTGAACTTACCAGGAATGATGAATAAAGCCTCTAATCTTCAATCGTTCTCGAGCTGCTCCAGTCGGCTGGATTTCAGATTTGACTGAAGCACCACATCCCATAATGCCACACTACAGTAAGTTAGTGTAAAAACCAGGAGCTACAGTGACAACACCTGCTTCTTGTAAAAGAATTACAGTTGACATGGAAATATACTGTTAACAACTGTAAAACCTTATTTGACCCATAATGCATTGCGAATTACAGCTACATCTTGTAGAATGTTTAAACAGTAATATTCTGTAAAATTTTACTGTAGAAACTACAGCAATTTTTTAGTGTGTCTTTCATTCCAACATAAGAAATCATTTCTGGAATCTGCATCTGAAATAGCATTTAGATGTATTTACACAGTTTAATGTATCTCAGAGGGGACATGGATGCATTTCACCTGCAGTTACAGATGGATAAATAATGTTTTGTTTTTAACATAATACGATATCCAATCGTTTGTGTGGAGAGTGGAAGCTGAAGCGCGCTCTGGACAGGGAGGCGCCAGCGCGATCACTTGTGCTTCACTTTTTTTTTTTTTTATAAGAGTGGAAACTTAAAATATGCCACCATTTTTGCTCATATAGATAAGACTAATACATCATTCGGAACTGCAAAGGGTCTACTTTTATTTGTGCGTACTCACAATATCAACAAAACGTTGTGCTTTTGTAAAATAAGGAAAACAAACAGGATGCGCTTTCTGCCGTCTCGGTCTCGAGCAGGAGCACTTCACAAAAATTAACCGAAACTCAGCGAATACTTGCCAGACATGATAAATATATCTATAGAAAGCTTTAAATGACTACTTTAGACCGAAATAATTCAAATCGAAGACAAAAACTCTTTCATTATGTAATCCGTAATGATGCATTTCTCTCTAAAGGTGCGTCCAATGATGAGATGGCGAGTCAGGATCATCAACTTCATCTTTGGGACATTGACTCAGAAAACACTAGTTTATTAATAAATAATTCAAATATCTCCTTACTATTTAAAATTGTTTTTTGTTTGGCCGCTGTGCCGAGATTGTGTTTGCATGCTGTACAAATAGTCTCAAATAGTCACATTTCAAAGTGCCACTTTGAAAAACAAATAACTAAAATAAATGATTAACATCATAATATTTTAAGAATAAACTCAAAATTACGATAATAAAATCATGTTATATTGCGTGAAGTTAATGTGAAAATTACGACTATACTCTGCCAAAAAAAGTGTGTTGCATCCAACCTGTCATTCTTCACATTTAACATGTAAAACAGCAATAAAACATAGGCTTATTGACGTTTTTTGAAACTCGATTTCATGCTGCAAATATTAAAGAGGAAAATATCATTGATTCACATGCTGCTTGAACAGAGGCGAATATAGTTATCTCACTACAAATTAAAGAGCGTAAAGGGGACATAACACGCACAGTTTCACCCAATTTCATGTTAATCTTGAGTACCTATAGAGTAGTACTGCATCCTTCATATCCACCGAATGCCAACAAAACAGACATTAGATGCCGTTTCACTTACCGTCTGCAGTTCTGAATCATGACCGGGATCTTTTATAGCTGGGACCGCTCCATCTTTCAGTATCAAACGATGTGCAAATCCAGCGTCGAACTGGGCCTTGTTTTTAAAACTTTTGTCAACAAACACACTTGTGAAACTCCGTTGCTGCTCCAGAAAAACAAACTGTATCCACTGTTTACATAACGCTGGGTTCTTTAGGAAGCTGAACAAAGATATCTTTCCCTTACAACCAAAAACACACTTCTTTGGACACATTCTTCCCGAGCAAGTCCCGTGGATGAAGCGCATTGATGGGTGTGATCTCGCTCTTGCTCTGGTCGATGCGTGCGCGGGCGAATGCATGAAACAGCATTGTACCCCCCCTTTAAAGAGCGTAAAAACACATTTATTGTTTGTATTTGCCCATACAAATTTTTTGCATATGGGCCCGGGGCTGACTTCCTACGCCACTGTGCTTATGATTTGTGGGGATTAAAAAAAAAAAAGCACTGGGTGGATTTTTATCATTATATGGTGGTTGTGTACACACACTGCCAAGACACATTTAAGTTCAAACACCATGTAAAAGTGAATTTTGCATCCGATGTACCCTTTAAATGCTTAGACTTAAATGCAAACACTCACTGCAATGATTGGATTACATCTTTGCATATAAAATAGGTTTTACAGTGAAACACTTTTGATGTTATTACTATTACAGCAGAGCTGCAGACATTAGATAAGCATTATATTTAGATCTACTCCCACTGCATAAAAGCTTGCATTCATTGAGCAGCGTAAACAGCATCACTGCTTATAACGGGAGTTTTGGTGAATGTGCAGAACTCAAATCACTGGGAAACTCACTCACACTGAACTTGAGAATGATTGACAGCTCAAGTGATTATAAAGGGAGCGTTCTCAGATTGCATTCTGTATATAATTTGATCACAATTGAACCCTCTGGTGCTCTTTGCTCACTTTTGACTGAATTTTTACATTTTTTTTAAACATTAACTTAAATTTGTTTGTAATTTAAACTCAAATTTCAGTGATATTAGATTTTTTTTGTTCATCCAAAAATGTATTTGTAATGAAATTGACCACTTAATGACTGCATTAATGCCAGTGACCAGTGATATCTTAATTGTTCAGAAACACATAAGGTTAATTGGTTCCATGGCCGCAACTCGATTAGATTTACTGATGCATTTTGCTGTACATCAGTCCTTACATATCACATAAAAATCACTGACCACAGATCGGGCATTAGAATTAACATGGTTAATTCTTACATGTTGCTGCAATAGTTTCCGCCAAAGTCTGTTTGCAAAGCGCATGTTTACCAAAGAATCCACAGAGGAATGAACTGAACAAACAGATTTCTACTGAGACTTTCACATAGATGAAAATATACAGCCACTTTCCTAACATTAGGATTCTGTACAGATATTCATCAAACAAATAGGCTCCATTTCTATATAATTTAGCACACATCATATCTAATATCATATTTCACAAAGCATTACACAGTTCCAGCTTTGAGGGCAATCAGTTGTGTTTTGGGATCCTGAACAGTCACTCAGGAGCTTGAGCACAATAGTGAATGAATAATGAATTGAAGTAAACTAAATGTGCTTATGGGGTGAGCAAGGTGAGCTAGAGATATATTGTACAAGAAATCTCATTGATTCCCATTAAGCAGGCTTTTCATTGGCCGTGAAGGTCTGGTACCAGCTGAAATGATCTTTTAGGTTTTTATATATAATGCAATTTCAGAAACATGTTAAACTATGTACATAATTCTAAAGTAATCCACTGAAAATATTAATATATTTAATATTTCATATAAATGTCTTACCTCATATTTCTTAACTATCATTCAGCTGTCAAGCCAAAGCCGAGCGTCATCAGCATGGGCCAACAGCAGAGGTCAGAACAGCCAACAGATCCTAGAAGCAGTAAAAGTAAGTGGGAAATATAAAACATTGATATATATATATATATATATATATATATA
>NW_015551122.1:1277710-1284666 GCF_001515605.1 Sinocyclocheilus anshuiensis
TAAAAAATTTCTCTAAAATGCTGTCAGAAGTGTTGATACGTGGGTTGGTGTGTTTCAGTATGTACAGATTCCAGAGAGACAGTGCTGGCACGGGAATGCAGGTGGAGGACTCAGTGCAGATCCCAAAAATGTGGTAAGGCTTTTTTTTTCTTTTTTCTTGCTTATATGTAATTGAGCTTGCATATTGAGGATTTTTAAAACAAAACATGACGCTTATATTAGCTGATGAGCTAATTATGGTGTTTCCCATACATTGACAATATCCCTCACAATATCCACACTAATGTCTCACAGACATGGCCATGACTTTAGCACTATATTTACCAACTTTCAGACCCCTTTAGTGATTTTTTTTCTACATAGTGACAAACCTAGTGACATTTTTGGATGAAGCTTAGCTTTCATTCAGTTGTAAGATGTTGCCAGAACTGCCCCGCGAGCATGAGGCCTGACTTTCCCAGCGCAGTATCGCCTCTCTCTGCGTCTGATGTCTGTGCAATCAGCCGTACCGCAGCCGACTTGTCAATAAATGAGTACAAAAGCACCTGTCTCTTACTGACTGTTTGGGCTTATACATATGAACATAGTTCTTCTGTAAATATGCACATAGTTTGTTACTCAGGCGCAGGCAGTGCACTGCACGAGACAAAAAATAAAAAGTTATATAGCCAAATCCACCACATACAGCCGCTCTTTAGTGTAGATGTATGTTGTTGTTTTTTTAGATGATGATGTTGTGATTATAAATCAGGATTTTTAGGAGAATAGTTAGAGCAACTCCTGGTTAACATGTAGTATTAATGGGTCGTGTTTAGTCACACTTAGTACTTGTTTTATGTATGGCAAGAGAAACCGAAAACATGTACATGAGAACAGCTTTATTGTGCAATCAGTTGTATAACAGCATGTGACCGTTCAGAGGGTAGAACAGATCTGAAGTGCCAAAACTGGTCTCAACGCCAACACGACACAATAGATATGCTAATGAATATGTGACGTCACCTGCTGCCACACAATCCTGTGGGAAACACTGTATTCTGTTCATTCAAAACATCATACAGAGAAGCACAATGTCAAATCAAAATGGATTTTTGAAACCCATTCTTAGGCTTATTGTGCAATGTTAATTGGTACATGTCATTTCCAAATTTGTGTGTCTTCATAGTCATTCATCAAAATATAGCAACTACAGAAGATAATGCCTCCACGACAGAAATATCAGATCCAGCCCCGAACACCAGAACCTGTCAGAAAATATCTGTTTGTTCTGGTAACAAAACAACTAGTCAGCAAAATTGTCTAATACCCAAAACCCGTTAACAGCAAGTCTTGTCTGGTACCAAAAACTGTGTGAACAGTCTTCTATCAGCCAAGACGTTGACTGAGCAAAGCCAGTGAAGAGCAGAAGCAGGAGACGAAGTGATGGTGATAAAAAAGGAGCAAAGTTTATTGAATAGTCTTAGTTGCGTAAGTTTCAATGCTCAGACTTTGTCTGATGAACACAAATCCAACAAAACTGCTTCACAACAACATCCCATTAACATTGAATTTCCATATACAGTCCCACTTTTCTCTTATTCATGAAGATAAACATCTTTGTTCAAACCACACATCATAAGACTAAACAATGGAAAAATAATATAAAAACAATAATAATCAATGACAAATCAATTAATGAATCAATGAAATGAGTATATAAAGGGTTTACTATTATTATTATTATAAATGGATATATGATTCAATGGATTAATGAAATAATAAATGATTATAAATGAATGAATGAAGAATAAATTAAGATAAAAGAATGAAAGTAAAACACAACACAAATGTATGGTTGCTTTCTTGAAGCAAAACACATGCATTCTTTTGGCTGACATCAACAATCACAGAATCTAATGTAATTTAATGTATAACACTGGATTTCAGAAACTCAAAGGTCTTCACAACATAGACATTAAAATAGTTTGATTAAACTTGAAATTAATGGCATATTACTGTATAGTGTAATTTACTTATAAGTGTAATAATAATAATATAATGTATTAAAACATTTATTATCACAATCAAGAGATTTTATTTCAGACAAATTTATAAAGTAAACCTCACTTGTGCAGCACATTATTTGACAAAAATGCAAGGTTTTGTTCTAAAAGAACTGATGTGTTTTAATTTGAATGCTTTTTAAAAGGTTAATTTAATTGTAAATTAATTTGTTTACCACAGTTTTTGCAGATACATTTGTATTGAATCATAAAACACAGAAATCAGAAAAAATAAAACTTTTGAAAAAATAAAATAAAAAAATAAAACCAATTTCGTAGGGTCCTGTTATTGTCAACATTTTCCTGAATTTAATTGTTAAAGTTTTAGGTAGTTAATTATTTCGATTTTTTATATTATTATTATTATTATTTTATTAATTTAAAACAGAACTCAAAAAATGTAAAATGTAAATCATTTAATTAATCAGGTTGGTCAGTGCTCAACTACACGGTTCCCATTGCCGAGAGTTGTTTGATTATATATTAGCCTCATTTTACCACTCGGTCAAGCATCATTTTTAATATTTAAGTGCAAATGAACAAAGATTCTTTAATCCAAAACAAACAAAACCTCTTCCTCCTCTAGCTTTTAAACTGTCGAGTACACTTGGATCATGTAGACACTTGGGCTGTTAAGAGGATTCACATGTTCCCAAAACACACTTCCTGATGTGGTGTCTGCGGTTTATGTAGGCTGCCACCTCATCTGCGCATCTAGCAAACGTGACAAACTAGATTGATTTATTGTGCTGGCAGAGAGCTTTTGTTGATGGCGATGTTGTCGGTCTGGTTTTGTACATTGTGCTGAGCTGGAGTCGGATTGCAGAGGCTTTGTGGATCTCTGCTGCCCTCTTCTGCAGACATCAGTGCACCACATTATAATGTACAGTCACACCAGAAATTATTCAGATATCACCAGATATTATTTTTGATATTTTTTTTACTAGTGGGTGCAGGACACTATAGTTCATTTATGTAAGTGAGGATAGCAAAATAAAGTAAACTGTGACATATTATACCCAACAATTCTGAGTTCTTGTCATATTTTATGACCGTTTTTTTAAACTATTGCCAATAAACTGTGATAATGTGTGAAATGTTGAAGGTGTCTGAATAAATGTTGGTTTGACTGTACATCCCTAACTTTATAACTAATTAGGATGCTCCTATTTAAACATTCTGTTTTGGCTTTAATGAACATGTTTTAAGAATGAAAGTTGTGAATGAAAAAAAAAAAGATGTAACTTTATGCTTTTTAAACTAAGAAACCCTCAATACCTTTGCTTGTTGCAGCTGAAGGAAGTGAACTCCTCGAAGATTCTTGCAGCCATGTTGATGTATGTTTGGCCCAAGGACAGACCCGACCTGCGTGCACGAGTGGCCATATCACTGGGTCTCCTCGCTGGAGCCAAGGTGCGTTTCTTTATTATACCAACACCGTATCATTTAATGTCTTCTTATACAGTTCTAGTTCTGTGACAAAATTAACATAGTGGCTGTTTGTATTTTGATATGTTTTGTTTAGGGGTGTTATTGTACAATGAGATTTTGGTATGTCTTGGTATGCACTTTTTTTTCTTTTCTTTGACTATTTCTATGACTTTGTCTTTACATAAAGTCTGTCAATACTGCTGGAACCGGCTGATATGACGTGCTTCCAATTTTGGGTGCAACATATTTTTATTGCGTTCTCTGTTTGACGTGTATGCGCGCTGTTATGTCTCCCTAATTACTTGGCGTCTAGAAGTTGTGGGAGGTAACACATGAAAAATCTAATAAATAAGATATTATTTAAGGTAAGATACTTTACTCTGTTAAGGAGATGTGATGCATGAGATTAAGAAGCAGGCAGAAGCAAAAACTGAATTTGAACTTGCTTTTAGTAAGAAAAAATAATTCAATATAACAAAAACACCCAATAATGCAATAAACAGTGAATCAAATATATACATCCAAAATAAATAAATATCTATTTACAAATTATATACAAACGTAAGGGATTAAAGATAACAAAGTGAGGGACGAGAGCGGTGCTAAAGAAAATAAATCAATAAAACGTAAACACACTAACTAACACCAACCAAACTCTAAGCTAATCAAAAGAAAATAACATCTTCAGCGTGGAACGCCACTAACTATGCTGTCTAATAACATAAATACATCAGTTGGCACCCGCTCATAACCTAGTGTGCTTAAACAACTTTACTCTGCATGCTGTAAGATGTAAGTCACGTGACATACTAACCTGGTCCCATCACTGTGCATCGAGAAAGGACTTGAATAAACTGGTAAACCGAGAGTCGAGTCACAGTATAAACTCAGTAGAACAACGCTATGAAACTCTAAAAAAAATAATAAAAAAAAAGGCAAACTCAAACACACACAAAAAAAAAAACGTAGCAAGAGCAAACGCAGGAGAGCAAACAAAGGAAACGCAAACACTCCTCCCGCACTCGTGTCATATCCGGGTGTTTATACACGCCCTCTAGCGTCTGATTGGTTCTCGAGGCAGTGCGTGGACCTGATGACTGGCAGGATCGTCATCCAATCACAAGACCTGTGAGATGAGAGAGAAAAAGCAGAACACCCCTCCCAAAACAATACGGGACGCAACAGCTCGTTCAGTGAAGTTTAACAAATATAGCCTTTGTGGAAAATGGAAACACTTTCCAGCATTTACAGATAAGGTTGCAACCATAAGGTGTAGGGCACATGCATCAAACAGAACAAGCCTTTAGCAGGAGGGCAAGCCACTTTAAACAGGCTTATGAGTTAATTTGAAGTGCTTAAAGTGCCCCAATTATGCCTTTTTGAATATTGCATTTCATTGCAGGGTGTAATGTAGCTGTATGTGAATGTAAACGATCTGCAAAGTTGTAAAGCCGAAAGTGCACGATAAAGTTATTATCTCCCAAAAGAAAGAATTGACTCTGAACAGCCTAAACGAGTCGTCAGTAATTTGAATCTCAATTCTGTGACGGCTACATGACACTGATTTGCATAATGCCCGCCTCTATTCTATGTTGGCCGGCCGCGAACAACTTGACCCGCCCTCAAACACTGCAGCTTGGTCGTGTGGTTCACATCATGTCGAGAAGACGCTGTGAAAGTAAATTCATTTTATTTTCACTTCCGAATGAAGAGGCTGCAAAGAATCAGTGGTTAAAATTCACAGCAGGACAACCCCAATCTTTTTTTGAGTTCCCATCATATGACTGACGACTGCTTCTCTAATCTCGGGGAGTTTAACGCGGGATTCACAAACGCTCACTCTTGAAAGATGAGCTCAGTACACGGTTTATTTGGACCAACTGGCTCCACTGAATCTCAACCTGTAAGCATGATAAATAATAAATATAAATAATTGATTATATTTTCTATCGAGGTTCAAAATGCTAAACTATGGCAACAGGCGTATCGTTTCCGACACACGCTGTACGCGGTGGACCAATCACAACAGACTGGGCCATCTGACCAATCAGAGCAGAGTAGGCTCATGGAAAGGCGGGGTTTAGAGAGACTGAATCTCAGAACTGCTTCAAACGAATCGTTTGAGAATCGCTGGAAAATGAAGTGATATTAAATGCATATTTTGAGAAAAAGGAAGTATTTTTTGACCTTGCGTGCATGTAAACCTGTTGTAGGAGACTCCCAAAACAATATTACGAACCTTAAAAATGGCATAATAGGGGCACTTTAACATGAAGCACATCTCATCATTAGGACAATTTGCACTTTAACCACAGCAGCTCACTCTGTGTCCTTCATTATTTTCCAGATGCGTGCGCAACATCGAATTATATCAGTATAAACAGTATTGTGTCATCCTACACTGTAAAAAAATCTATTAATTTGAAGGGATTTGCTGTGAAAACAGCAAATCTCTATATTTATTATAATAGGTTTATGTGAGGATTGTTTTAAGTTCACTTAAATTAGTTGTTGTTTTTTAAAGTCTAATAAATGTTAAAATTAATCAATTATACTGTAATGTTGAATGACTGTAGGCAATGGTTAAATATTAGGAAAAAAAAACTATATCCTAGAGACATCAGTATGATTGGTTTTAGTGATACTCGCCTTAAGTCATAAAAAAGATGACATTAAACAAATATTATAAATATGCTGTCTTTGCTGTTTCCATCAATTTGAAGATTGAATGTGAAATTATTGCAATATAAAAGTATGTTTAAAAACTTGAGGTGGGATTATCGATTGACCACACTAAAGCTCTTTATACAATATAGATTGTTTCACAGCAGCTTCACAATAGTATGAATTTCAAATTCTGTTGTAAAGCAGCTCTAACAAGTCAACAGTGTCATTACAGAGCTCAAGTCAGTTCAGTATTGACTCAGTTCAGCTGCATAACTCTGTAAAATTCATCAGTTGTAAATACATACTGAATATACAGTGTATTTGTGCACATACGTGTATGTGTGATACCATACCATAATACTTGGTTAATTACGGATTTGCTGATGGTCCAGTGCAATTTTTAACTTTCCCATTATTCAAAAACAATGTGTGTCCTGATGTTCTGGAAGTGGGAAATGAGTAGTTTTGCTGCATGTTTTCAATAAATGCTCTTTTTTCAGTGAGAAGGAAGTGTTGAGTTCTGAAACTGTTTATTTTTGTATCGTTTTTGAACCTATACATGTCAGAAAATCAAGTGAAATTTGATCCCTCACATCACGACAACTTTAACAAACCATTTTGTCACACGCTAGTTATTAGTATGTTATTTTAAGTGATATTGGATTTTTGCCGATATCTGATATGACGATATTTTTCAACTCATTTGGCCGATAGCCAATGCTGATACAGATATATTTCCTTTTGTTTGGAAATAACACCAAGTCTCTCCTGTGCAGAAATTATAAGCAAATTATTTTTAGAATTAAATAAATTACG
>NW_015551122.1:1284814-1289214 GCF_001515605.1 Sinocyclocheilus anshuiensis
GTTTAAAATGTAGGCTGCAGTTAAAATGTAAAATGTTCACTTAATATGACCTTTTTTGTTGAACTGTTGTAAAAATGGTCACATTTGCCATTGTTTGGCTATTCAGGGAAATTTGCATTCTTGCTCGTAAACATAAAAACAATAACTCGCACAGGGTATGTGTCTGTATCGAAGAGAGTTTAAATCGATCTCAATGTACAGTGCGTGTCAATATTTGCTCTTCATGCTATTAAGTGAAGAGCCTAGAAACGGCCCTGATTGTATTGTATTGTAGTGTATTGTAGGAGCTAGACGACATATGATGACGTGTGACATATAGTAGTGGTGTCCCAATTCTTAGGGGAATATTTTCACCCCTACCCCACCAAGGGGAAGGGGTATAAAATAGAATTGGGATTGGGCCTTAATGTATTCCTCTTATCGGCAAGACATATCGGCATAATTTTTCATATCGGGCCGATGCCGATATTTACATTTAAAGCCATTATCGGCCGATTCCGATATCGGCCCGATATTATCATGCATCCCTACCTCACTTTAAAAATAAAGATTTTTTACCAGCATATATAAATGGCCTGGCTACTTGGTTCACCAATAGTTATTTTTCTTTTCTGTCTGCACTAATTGACACCCAGAAGGTTATTTTTTTTATTTATTTTTTTTTTTTTGACACTTTATTTATTTTTTTGACAGCTAGATATTGTCAGTGCAAATGACCTGCTGATGACATTTCACTCATTTACTCGTTTCCTGAGATCCTAGAAATATCAATGAAAAATCTTTGGTTTTGAAAAAGTTTTGCACTAATTTTTCAAGTAAACTTCAGACATTAAATTAAGCCATGGAATAAAAATTTCATTTAACAGAGTTAATCAGTATGACTAAAATCCACTCATGGGTCATTGCGTGTCAACTCAACGAGAGGTCCCTGGCTCAAATTTTTGATTTTGCTATTTATTGGTATGTTTAAATTGGTATTTAAACATACCAATGTACAATTGAATTTAATTTAAAACAGCATAAATGAAAGACAGTACAACGAATAGTACCATAATCAACAATTCAGGTGACTCGGTGCCAATGTGAGTTTGTCACAGAATCTGTCATATAGGGTCATTGCCATGTTCACTTTATTTTCTAAATTAACTACGTTGTTCTTTCTCAAGAAATGTACAAAGCAGCCCTATTTGTGTTTAATTTCTTTACAGTTTATATGATATCAATATTTTTTGCATCATAGTTATTTGGTAATTGGGGTAGAAAATGTGATTAATTGCCATGAAAAATGTCAAAATGCAAAATCTTTTCGGCGTGAAATGCAACCAGGACATGTTTAGGGGTGTAACAATGTGTCAATACATCATATTGTTACAGACCTCTCGTTAGACATCTGAACTATACAATGCATAAAAAAATCGATATAAACGATTATACATTCTAGGGATGTAACGGTACACAAACATGACTGTTCGGTACGTACCTTGGTTTTGACGTCACTGTTCGGTATGGTTTCGGTACAGCAGGGTGAAAAAACTAAAAATAAAATTGCTTGCTCTTTGGCTCTTTCTTTAAATAAATTTAATTACAATTAAAATTTTCTTAGGGATAAAAATGTACCTCTAAACTATAGGTAGCTCTCTTACATTATTTATTATAAGGTTACAGTTAACAACAGAGCCCAAACTTGAATTCAATTACTATTTATTTTTATAGAATAATCAACGCTCAAATTAAAAAATTGTATGCAAACATGTAAATTGCACATAATGCAGTTTTTAAATTAACTTCTAAATTATAGCCTACAATTTCTATTTGTTGTTGAAATATAATCATTTACACAGTGCCTCACATAACATGTTTCATAACAGATTTATTTAAACATATATTAAATAAGACATATCTAGCAGGTAAAGTAAACTATAATGAGTATATAGTCTAACATTTCGCGAAATGCTCTTCTCTAGACTTCATTTATAGTGCACTAACGAGCTGTGGACACTGATGATTGAATGAGGTAAATTAAATGCTACGTTACATTTTGTTTACAAACTGTTTTATTGCCGTCTTTCCGCGGTTGAAACACTGATTGAGCGATTACATGAGGCTTGAGATGTTCATTCATGTTTATTTCGCGTTAAAACTAGTAGTAAAGAGGAAGAGATGATCGCGCTGCCGTTTGAACCGTTTATACAGCGATCTATCACGCCACACCAAAACCGCATTTATTGTTTGAATTTCCTGAAAAAACATAATTTGAAAGATGAGACTTTGTTTCTTATCAAAAGTAACAATATAACTGGAAGTTTCCAATGAAGTTCCGCTCGTCCAGTGGTTAAAACAAAGCTGTATTTGTTCGGTACACATGCGTACCGAAAATTTTTAGTACTAATACATGTACCGTTACACCCCTAATACATTCACATTACCTCTGATGCGTGTGTTTTCGATTAAACTCACATGTCAGGGCAAAATACTGAATCGAGTTCTCTGTCGCTTCTTTTTGTGCTCAAACAAACAAATACAAAATTATGTATCAGTAATATTGGATCCGTGCATTTTGTCTTAAAGTGACAACAGACTAATAAACTTGCTACTGTTTGTAGACAAAGAACAAAATCTTTCACTGCTCTTGACTGAATAAGTTTAGTATCTTTAATAAAGATGTATCTGTTTAACTGATAGAGTTACAAGACTGTGCAGATTACATTCGATTACTTTATTCATTTTCTGTACCTGAAAACTTCTGTTAGACCTGCCTGAAAAATCTGAAAAGTGTTTGTTTAATTGTATTTATTTGTGTGTTTGCTTGTAATTTGTTTATCTGTAGAAAGTTTCTTAGCATTGAGCTGAGCCCTGCATGTGCCCCAGACTGCGACTTACCAGTGGCAGCCTAAATAAATAAATATAACTTTTAGCAGCTTTATTTTTGTCATTTTTTATATTTATTTTTCTACATGTGCATATTTTTTCTAAAACATTTTTTGTTTTACTAGTGAGGATTTTCACTTGATTTTACACATTGCATTTTTTTTAGCACAGACATCTGAAAGACTTTCTTGACTGCTGTCACGTCATATTTTTTTCCAATTATTTATTTTTCTTTATTATTAAAAATAAAAAGTGTTTTTTTTTGTGGATGTCCACAAATTGTGGTACATGATGTGCAATTTTCAGATAAATGTTCATGTTCGATATTTTGGTTGCATTTGTGAGTTAATAAAAACGTAAATGGTTGTGTAAAATATGCACGTAATATCATAATATTGATCGATATACCCCTGAATCGAATCTTATTGCAGAATTTTTTGAGGTATTGTATCGCTGGCTATGATAATTGATATCAGATCGTATCGTGATGAACCATCCAAATTAACACCCCTACACATGTTCTTAAAAGGCTTCATGAGATTCACTCAAGATTCGCCATCGTGTGACATAGAAATGTGCCATTCACCTAAAATAAGTCATACGATGAAAGGGATGAGCCAAAGTGGGGCCCGATTAAAGAGAAATGTCGCCCGGCTAATGCTCCGCTGTTTATTGGCATCACCCAGCAGCTGTCCGCGAGCTTTTAATTAGCTTTAACAACCGTTTCGATTCCATTAGTGGATGCATCAAGCAACTCATTTTCAGATGTGTCTGCAGGAGGCTGTTAATGCCTCTTTGCCCATCAGTGCACTCAGGAACCAAGAAAAACACTTGGCGTGCTCACATCAACCTTTCCTTTTTTCTGCTTGTTCTCCAGATAACCAATGTGATGGTGCCCTTCATGTTTAAATATGCGGTGGACGGCCTGAACCAGATGTCGGGACACATGTTAAACCTGAACGACGCACCAAACACGGTGGCTACCATGGCAACGGCTGTTTTGATTGGCTGTGAGTCATGCTTGCTCCTGTCTTGGCAGGTGTTTGACTTCATTTTGGGAAGCGTGCTGCATATTAAGCGCCAACTGACCTTTCCCCAAAAGTTTTGTCAATATTGCTTTTTAGACTCATTGTAATGTGTTTTGTCATGCATGCATCTGCTCTAGGTTTGTGTTTCATATGCTCGTCACTTTGACAGCATTGACCTCAAATTCCTGGCTAAAACATACCACTGTATTAGCAGAGAGAAAAGATTATTCACCACAATGGTTTCTTAAACAATTACCCATCATCAGGAGAATGACCCAAAACACCCTGCTAGCTCAGTCAAGGAGTTTATCAGGACAAAGAAACGGAAGGTCTTAGATTGGCCAAGTCCGTCTCTAGATTTAAATCCTACTGAATTAGGGGTGTGCGATATATATCGTCTGCGATAATATCGTAATTGTTGTTTTAACGATGTGCGATTTGACATTATCGAGTATTTTGCAAAAACCATTCAAAACATCCCTACAGAGCGCACGCATACATTAC
>NW_015551122.1:1289312-1302243 GCF_001515605.1 Sinocyclocheilus anshuiensis
TTTTCTTTTTTTCATGTTTTAAATCATTTCAAATATCAGTATTCAACGTTTTATGTTTAATATATCAAAACATTATTTATGCATTTGTAATTGCAGGTTAAATGCATTCATGTCTTGCATTAAACAAAATACATGTGTGTAAATACATCTAAATGCCACTTCAGATGCAGCTTCTGTGTTGATTTCATTTGCTTGGTAACAGCCCAAATGTCTTATTATTCTAATTCCCTGATTAAATGTAAGAATTTGACTCAAAAGATAATGGACACTTTTAGAAAAAATGGCTTTATAAAGGTAAAAATGCCCATAAAATGCAAAAATCAGTTTAAACTTATTGGAAAAGATTCATTTCTATCAGTATGAACTGACCACCACACAGACTATGAAGGATATTAAAAACATTAGGAGTCAGCTGTCTTCGGCAGTCCTTAAGGTACCAGCACAATAACGTTCGTTAATATCTTTATCGATAAAATCCCAGAAAATATTGAGATATAATTTTTTGTCAATATCGCACACCCCTATACTGAACATGAATTTCGCCAGCTAAAGAGGAGACTAAAGGTAGAAACTCCCCAAAACAAGCAAAAGTTAAAATCGGCCGTATTAAAGACTGGGAAAAGCATTTCAATGGATGAAACCAAGAGTCTGGTGATGTCTGTGGGTCGCAGACTCACTGCTGTGATTGCATGCAACGGATTCACAACTAAATATTAGCTTTTAAACTTTTACATTTGCTTTAAGTTCAATTGTCCCAATACTTATGCTCACATCAGATTAGGGGATGAAACTCTAAAAGTGCTGTCCTTTTTATTTGGTAAAACATCTATGTGTTAAAACGGCTAATAATAACATGTGACATTCTGTAGTTTTGTCTCATATTCATCTTTTAATCATATTTACTTGTGGAGGGCACTGTATATATTTACATTAATTTACATTTAGTCATTTAGCAGACACTTTTATCCAAAGTGACTTACAAATGAGGACAATAGAAGCAGATTACTGAAAGAACCACGAAAGAAGTCTGGTTTGGCGTTGTGTCATGTGAACGGATACAGTCTGCTCCGGTCTGGAGACGCGAGAGCGCGGAGCGCTAGACCACAAACCGTATCTGTCGTGTTTGTCCCAATATCAGTATATTCGAAGGAGCTATACAATAAACACACAATGGAGGCCAAATGCACTTAACAACTTGAACTTCTTCCTAGTATGCGTGTATAGTATGCCCACAGTATGCGGTAAATGCTACACTACTTCCTGTTCTGAAAAATCTCATGGACCAATGGCAGTTCAAAGGTGTTTAACAGCCACCGCAAAGTTTTCTGGAAAGTTTGTGCTGGCAAGCTGCTTCGAACCACTGACAAACTCCAAATCTTTGTTTTGCTTTAAGCAACTGCATGTAGTTTTTTGCATTTTGGCAACTTTTTAAGCCCCCTACAGTTAAATGAGTGCAGTTCACGCTTGTAAATATATCACTGTTTTAATTACACTGGATAGCTATACTTGGGCATTTGTTGTCCTTTTTTTTTTGCTGAATTTCGTACGTGCTCACCAGACTTACATACACATACATGACATTACTAAGTAACCACTGAATGGAATAACACAAAATAGGTATCATTTTAAAGCTTTTTAATGAATGTAATTATTTTGATCAACTCTTAACGAGTGCTGAGTAGTCCCTCTAAACCGGAGTGTACCGCCGGCGGGCGCCACCTAGCGAAGAAAAAAAAAAAATCTTATTTTTCAAAACCACTGCCTTGATCAACACAAAATAGGTGTCATTTGAAATCTTAGTGTCTGAACTTTACAATGCATGTGGCCACTTTGATTAACTCCTAAGTAGTGCTGCGTTATTTGCTGATAAATAGAAAAAAAAAATGTTTTCAAAATCTATGAAATGTTTTTTGTGCCATGTACTCTAATATGTCAGAAACATCATACAGCTCAGATAGTCATGTGTCATATGTCATTTGAAAGGTCTCACAGAGTAGAATAAAACAAGCATAATTGTTTGGGGCTTTGACTAAACTTGAGCAAGGCATTACTTCTGTGTATGTCACTCAGAAAACAATAATTTCAAAACAGTCAAGGGCTAAGAAAAAGGCTACCTTGGCTCCAAATGCTGTAACTTTTGATTACTTCATGATATCACCACAAAAATTACATACAGCCCACATGTTGAGGAACATCACCAAAAAATAATTTCCCTTGAGCACATTTAATTAATTAATTAATTAATTTTTTTTTTTACAGTTTATCAACTATTTTTCAGCAGAAAAATTTCCAAATGTAAAGATTTTTTCCCCCTAAAAATACAGAAAGTTTTCTATCAAACAATACCTACCTTATGACTCTCCTTGCTACAGTTTTGGAGTTATGAGTCATTATTTTTGTGTATCACTCAGAAAAAAACAACACCTTCAGGGAGGCAAAATTGCCTTCAGGGCTTAAAGGGTTAAAGCATATCTGGCCTTAACAAGGCTCTTGTTACCTAGATGGTGTTAATGTTGGAAAGCAGCTCTACAGTGAGTCAGATCTGTTCATGGGTCAAGAAGAGTTTAAGCTGGCAGGTTTAATGAGCTTTAGGTGCTCATGTGTGAAGAGGAAGAAGTCACCGTACTCTGTTGTCATGCAGTCTAGTGTGTTTCCAGGCTCTGACTGTGAATATTCCCTGAAGCTTGTTAACATTCATGCATACGCACATGCAAATAAGGAACATCAACAAAAAATAATTTCCCTTGAGCACATTTAATTAATTAATTAATTAATTTTTTTTTACAGTTTATCAACTATTTTTCAGCAGAAAAATTTCCAAATGTAAAGATTTTTTCCCCCTAAAAATACAGAAAGTTTTCTATCAAACAATACCTACCTTATGACTCTCCTTGCTACAGTTTTGGAGTTATGAGTCATTATTTTTGTGTATCACTCAGAAAAAAACAACACCTTCAGGGAGGCAAAATTGCCTTCAGGGCTTAAAGGGTTAAAGCATATCTGGCCTTAACAAGGCTCTTGTTACCTAGATGGTGTTAATGTTGGAAAGCAGCTCTACAGTGAGTCAGATCTGTTCATGGGTCAAGAAGAGTTTAAGCTGGCAGGTTTAATGAGCTTTAGGTGCTCATGTGTGAAGAGGAAGAAGTCACCGTACTCTGTTGTCATGCAGTCTAGTGTGTTTCCAGGCTCTGACTGTGAATATTCCCTGAAGCTTGTTAACATTCATGCATACGCACATGCAAATAATGTGCAGTCTTCATTTTCGTCATTGCCAGGGGCATGAGGGTGCTGCTGTGACTGCCTCCAATAACTCCTAATTTATTGGAAGTTGTCAACGCCGCACGCAATCACTCCCTTTGTTTCTCCAGCAACTATGTAAATGAAGTGGCACACACTTCATCTAATTTTTGTTTTCTGTGCTTTTAAGTTTTTGTTATGCTGACGGTGCATGCGTGTGTTTTCAGACGGTGTTTCCCGCGCCGGGTCCGCTCTCTTCAATGAGCTGAGGAACGCAGTGTTCGGGAAAGTGGCTCAGAGCTCCATCAGGAGGATAGCCAAGAACGTCTTTCTCCATCTTCATAACCTGGATCTGGGCTTCCACCTGAGCAGGCAGACGGGAGCGCTGTCCAAAGCCATCGACCGTGGCACTCGAGGAATCAGCTTTGTGCTCAGCGCTCTGGTCTTTAACCTGGGGCCTACGATCTTTGAAATGATGCTAGTCAGCAGCATTTTGGTAAGTCAGAATGATGTCCTCACATGTTAGTAAGTTTATAGAGCCACAGTTTTACCACAAATAAAGGCTGTTCATTGGCACAACATGAAGAGTGCCAAAACCTCTCTTTAACTGTGGTAAAATCACTGTAAAGGTGCAGTCACTTTAGTGAAACTAGCAAAATTTTGGAAGCAAGAAAGGT
This sequence comes from Sinocyclocheilus anshuiensis, assembly GCF_001515605.1. Classification (NCBI taxonomy): domain Eukaryota; kingdom Metazoa; phylum Chordata; class Actinopteri; order Cypriniformes; family Cyprinidae; genus Sinocyclocheilus; species Sinocyclocheilus anshuiensis. The sequence goes on from NW_015551122.1 coordinate 1,293,227, forward strand.
TCATTGTTTCAACTCAGTAGCATAGGGATAGGAGGCTATGTTCAGACTGCAGACAAACCAGATTTTTTAAGTTCATAACCAACTTATCTGCATGGGTTGCTTTGGCTATGATGCAGGCGTACCCACGTTTTTGATGCAAATGCAGGAAAAATAGAGGTGCATCATCTCGCTCTCCAAATAAGCGCCCTGTTGAGTCACGGTGCAGAAGTCCTCTGTCACACGAGAACACTCAGAGACAGAGGAGGCTGGTATATGTTGTGATGTTCCGTGCTGTAGTTTGAACACTGTATGAATACTTCTGACATTTTTTTTATGTTTTGACATTATCGTGGTGTCACGTAGGGGTGCACCGATATCACAATTTAGGCCTATACCGATAACCGATATTTTGCCCGATAAATCTAAATCAAAATTTTTTGATAATTTTTGAGAGTCTGACTACAAAAAATAGTCTCACCATTAAAAGCCATGTCCCAAACACTTCAACATAAATCAAACATAAACATTACAGCAGCCTATTTTGAAACCTCCTTTTACCAACTTTCTTTATGCAAAAAAAAGCCTTATAAATAAAATAATTCTTAAATAATTCAAACAAGTCATTGAACAACATTACTTGCGTGTAAAGAATCAAAATGCATGTGCCATGGATAAATAAAACTGAATAGCCTCCACACGGACAAAAATGAAATGATTTTAATTAAAGCATATTGTTGATGAAAATAACACTATACAAATAAAAGTGGTGGTTATAACTTATTATTAATAATGCATCAATGATTTTGAAAAAGAAACTAATTAATGCAACTGTTTAAAATAGCAGCATAGCTGAAGAGCTGAATAAACTCCGGTAAGCTGAAGCGCTTTGTTAGCAGGTTAATTAGGCTATATTTGAATCAGATATTTATACAACGTAAACATAATATTACAAATTATATATGCACAAAAAGACGCAAATGCACAAGTGATCTTGAACCATGTTACGTGCTGGTCAGATTTGTAGTGGATGTGCTCTTGGCTCCTCCCATAACAATGCGCTGAAAAACGGCAAATAAACCCAAAGAATTCACAACTTTTTATTACAGTAGTGTTCTCTTTATAATGTAATGTATATGACAGTCCCAATTATAGTTATTAATGTTGTGCATTGCTGTTGGAGCTGTGTGCGCTGAAGCTGAAGAGCGTAAACTGAAATGCTTTGCTAGCTGCTTATTTAACTCAAGGAAACACATCCTATATGAGATTAATCAGATATTTATACAACATAAGCATAATATTACAACTTGTATATTTACAAACTTATGCAAATGCACAAGTGAACTCGAACTAACTTGCGTGCTAACCAGAATGGGTAACTTCTGTTGTAGACAGCGCCCTGTACGGCTTTTTTATTAAAAACTATTTTTTTCTGACAGTCTGAACACGGCCTAAGAAGCACCGCTCAAACAAAAGTCACTTTCAAGTCACAGAGCGGCAAATTCATGGGACCAGCTTGGATATGAGCCAAACTTGTGTGGGGAAGATTTTCACCCTCATGTCAAGCTCCCAATTGCGCAGATTCCTGCTGGAACGATGGGATTTTGCATGCAAAATTTCGCAGAGCAGCAGTAAATGTGAACGCACATTAAAGCATGGCTTGAAGTGGCTTATTGCTTTTATAATACAATAACAATAAGATAAAAGAGAACAATGTTCAGTAAGTGCATTGCATTAATTTTGTAGCTACTACTGATAGTGATCAAATTAATAATAATAATAAGAAGAAAAATAAACAATTCTTCCTGCAAGTAAATAAAGTGCATTAGCACAACTGTACACTTGCTGTTTACAATTGCCGCATTTACAGAAAAATCCACTGATGCGTTGTCAGTATTTGGCAACGACCTCGAATATGGTTTACCAAACAAGTTTTATAAATTGAATTTTGTTACAGTTGTTGCAGTTTATGAGTCTTTAAAACAGAGTTGTTGTTTTTGTTGGAGATAATCAGCAGGACGAGCATTTCACTGCCTGTGCTATGAATGTGGCATAAAACACTTTGAGTTTGTGTTAACAAGCACACTGTCTGTAGCTGCAACAGCAGATGCTAAGATACAATCAAATAGAGATTTTATGGTGATTATGCAGTGTCTTTTCCTCAGTGGATCTTCCTACACTAAGTTAGTAATATCTGGAAATTACTATTGCTTATATTGACATTCACCAGACCATGCATACATAACATAACAGTGATTATATGGAATAAAATAATTCTTTATTCCCCAGGCTAATGCGGGACATCATTAGTAAAGTGGCGCTCTTGAGTATAACACATCATTAACCCTCACGCTAGTGTATGTGGTCGAAGAATGAGCTGAAATCTCACATGATGGCTTTGTGTAAGGATTAGAGCGTTAGAAGTTATTTATTCACTAATAATCAATGAAGAGTTCACTTGAGACACCAGTGAGTCCATACAGAAACCAGATTTAACCTGACGTCTGCAGGATTCCTAACATCACACAAATCATGTAAAAGCACACACATCCAAAGTTCAGCTCACAGATGTAAAGTCATGTACAGTATGTAGTCAGAGACTCTTCCCTCAATGAAATGCAATCAAGTGCTCACAGGAGATGTTAATACCAGGAGCATTAATAGTCTTGAGTTGTGGTTTCCCTAATGTGCCTAATATTCACCTCCACAGCTTCTTTAGTGATGGCAGAAACATTAGCTCCAACAGCACATTTCTCCATTTGTCACACTCCATTAGAGTGTGAAATGGTGAAAATGCTGGATAAAATTAATACGAGTGTGGGTTATGAAGATAAATGATGCATCTCATCTCTAGAGACTCAATCCATGTCATGCATATGAAGACGCTGTCTTACAGTTCCTCACAGCTGTTTTGTTGTTTCTCTGCAGTATTATAAATGTGGCGGTCAGTTTGCTCTGGCCACTGTGGGGACGCTCTCGGCATACACCGCTTTCACCATCGCTGTTACGCAGTGGAGGTACTGTATGAGTCTGTCAGATAGCAGTCATTGTTTGTTGCGTTGATCACTGCTGTATTAATCACTGTCTGTGTCTTTGATCAGAACGCGCTTCAGGATCGAGATGAATAAGGCTGATAATGAGGCTGGAAACGCTGCTATTGATTCTCTCCTCAATTATGAAACCGTTAAGGTGGGTCAAATGAAAAACTACATTGTCATTGCGACATTTGTGACATGCCTGAGTAAATCCGACAACTCTTCTTTGTGTTTGTTTGATTTTTTGAATTAATTAATAATTTTTTTTAACAGCAAATAAAAATTGCCATAATTTACTCACTGTCATTTGGAATAAACTGAAGCTTAAACGTGCATGCGATGAGGTTTGCACGTTTGAGCTTCAGTTCGCCATATCTGACGTACTCTATGTAAGACTGGGTTGACGGTATTGATTCATTCATTTTAATCAGTTTGAACCGAGATTGCTATGATTACTAGGAGACGAAAAACAAATGACTACAATATCTGGAATAACAATAACTGGCTCAAAATATCAAATTCTGACTGGATGGAATCCTAGTTTGAACCTAAAAAATAAGAGTCTGTGCCCATCATGTACTACATGATACCTAGCAAATACCTAGTAGGGCTGGGTGTTATGACGGTATAGATCGTTACTGCAGAATAACGTGTCTATCGTTAGAGATTTTGCAAATGTATCTGCATAACATAGTACTACTTAAAAGTTATATTCACCTTTTAGTGTTAACGAAACATGCATGAATGAGAAAATAAAGAGTGGGATGCACTTGATAGAGTTAATAGGTGCAATAAGCAGTGAAAAATAACTCAATGCGGTGCTCGCACTGACTGTCACACAAAGCACACACTCAGAAAGCGCCTCTCAGACAGCATGCGATCACGAATTTGGGACGTGCATGATGTTTAATAAAGTTATTAAGTGCAATAAGCTGTGAAAAATAACTAAATCTGCTGCTGTCGCTGACTGACACACAAAGCACACACTCAGAAAGCGCCTCTCAGACAGCATGCGATCGCGAAAAACAGATCTCTTTCCTGTTTTATTGTGCTTGAATGGTCAAATACGCACATAGTTATGTCATAATGCTCGTCGTGTGGAGTATTCACATAAACAGAGTAGGTTATGTGTTAAATAAACGTAAACAGTTAGGTGTGTATCAGTATATTGGATTGGTCTTAAAGGGACACCAGTCTAATTTACCTGCTGCTGTCTGTCATTATTAATGTTATTCACTCACTGCACTTGACTGAATCACTTTTGGACCTTCAATAAGAATCAGTTCATGTTTGATCGATACAGTGAAGACTATGCAGTGTTTTATTTATACGCTTTATTCAATTTCTGTAATATTTCGTACTACATGTTAAATAAACCTACTGTAGCTGAATAAATTAAGTTTATTTTATATTTATTCGTTCTATTGTGTTTTTAATTAGCTCCTTTTTCTTAATTTTAATAACAAAAAAAATAGCTATATCGAGATATATATCGTTATTGTGAAACTAAATTTCTCATACCGTGAAATAAGATTTTGGTCATATTGCTGACCCCTAATACCTAGCAACATTTGATGCATTCACAAAAAAACAAACACTTGATGCATTGTCGGCATTTGACACCGCCTTCAAATACTTTTTTCAGAATCAGTCCGATACCGATACTTTCATTTTTGGTACTCGCCGATACCAATACAGATACCTGTATTTTCACAGCATTTGAAATTTAAAAAAAAAATATTGGGTACAGAAACATAATAATAATAATACTACTAATAATATGAATCATGTTAGTTGGCTTCATTTAGCAAACAGATATTTCCTTCAGTTATTTAAACACTTAATTATACCTGTTAAAATGTATCGTATAAGCTTTTGTTACTTTAACTGTTCATTTTAATGGCACATTAGAGCAGCTCAATACTGTAATCACAAGACATTTTCCTAAAATAATGCAGGGAACCACTCGTTATACATTATACGAGTGCGCGCGTACAATTTTGGTGATGTAATTTGCGTCACACAAACTGTATGCGGACCCTCGTGTAGGAGTAAAAAGTATACTTTGGCCTTTAACCCTCATGTGGTGTTCAGGTCATTTTTGCCCTGGAACACCACAAGTGTTATAGGGTTTTGAACACAACACAAGGGTTAAAGCAAGCTAAACATGTGCATTGGGGGCATTTTTATGAGTAGGAGTACGAGTGCAGGAGCGCAGTATCGGGCCAGATACCGATACCAGTATCGGTATCGGTGCATCCCTAGCAGTTTTTGTTTTCCCTGGGGATCAAGCATATCACTGCATGTGCTATGAATGTGACTTCAAACACTAGGAGACGCACAACAAATGAAAACAATATCTGTTCGAAAATTGAATCAAATCGAGATTCCAACCAAATTGGATTGAATCAAGAGCTTGCAAATCTGAGTAGATTTGTGAAATCTGTCAGCTCTATGTATGACCACACTCACACAGCAGCACAATACGGTTGTCAGTCCTGTATTTGAGTCATTAATACGGTTGCGTTCACACACAGTTCAGGTATTTATTAGAGTGACAACTGCATTGCGACTCAAATCCTTTGCTCTCCTCTCAGAGTGATTGGACTCTTGTTGTGTCAGATGTGATGAGACTTTCCAGTTTAATGCATGTCTTTGATATTACTGTAGTCATCTATAATACAGGCGTGATTTGGTTACTCGTTCATGCAGACAGTATTGGAGCTGCTCTTGTCAACAGGCCATCTTGACTCAAGTAAACACAGTTCTTTTCAGTTCATATGTATTTCCTTTATAATGTTTTTAATCATTTTTATTAAGCTTAAGCCTTAATTTTAAGATTAATGTTGATTGCCTAGATTTTTCGATAGATGGGCAGAAAATTATGAGAGGATTATATCATGAGAGGAAGAAAAGACTTCTTCTGACAGAATTGTAAGTTAATAGAAATTTAATGTATACTATTACAAATGTGCAATTCGAATGTAAGAAATGAGAATCTGGTTTGTTACATTCTAATGTAATTAATGTGAAAAAGTAACAAGGTTGCAGATGTAGCCCTAAATTATGCAGTCACTCAGTAGAAACTTGATAGTACTGAGTGATTGCATAATTTAGGCTACATCTGAAACGGAAATAATGTTGTGAAATTCATTAATTATGAAACGAATTCAGTTTCAATTGTAAAGATAGTTTAAATACTTCAGGCACCTTTGCAGATTGTTTATATGTAAGTATCTTATTACAAGGCTCCAGAAAAATCACAAAAAAATCACTTAAGAAACCAATGGCTTCTGTAAGAAACAAAATTAGGCACCAAATAATTTTTTTTAAGTGCCACAGAATAAAAGTGGTTTCATTCATTCATTCATTCATTTTTTTAACACTTTAACATTTCAGTCATACTTTCATGTGTTTGTCTCATTTTATCAGCATTTTAATCCATCTTGTAGATGTCCTGGGAACTAAGGTTCACTTAAAGTGGGAACTAAACATCTTTGTCTACTTAAGAACGGTGTACAGTCACAAATAATTGTTTAGTACACAGAATCTGTGCCAATATCACAGACTATAACTATGTCAGCATCACTTGGCCATTGAGTGTAGTTTGGGCTCCTACTCAATGCATCATATAAATGCTGTCATATGTCCTGCACACCTGTTTTTCTTCATTAGTAACATGCAGTTATATAGGAGATGTTGAATTTTATCTTTAGCTGCTTGCATTGTTTCTTATCATGTAGACAACAGGTTAAGTAAAAATATGGATATGCAATATAGCGCATATATTTAGCAAGATGCTCTTCTTTATAGTTATTTTTTCTAGCTGACTGATGAGCTTATGGACGCTGAATGGTTATTCTGAGGTAAATGATTGTTACGTTGTTTACAAGCTTTACACGTTTTCCGCAGTTTGAAACACTGAATGAGCAAGTTTATTACGTCAGTTTATTACGTCAACATAAATGTTGTGATCGCAAAACAAGCAGGAAAAAGGCATTACATCAGATTTTATTCAACATTTTTTAATTTATATAGTCGCCAGTGGCGATCTCATAAAAAATTTAACTCGCTTATTAATATAAAAATTAGGGATGCACCGATACCACTTTTTCCAGTACTCGCCCGATACCGCTACTTTTATTTTTGGTACTTGCTGATACAGGGTACCGATACCGACATTTTTATTGCATTTGTAAATTTTTTAAATATTGGGTACAGAAACCAAAAGAGTATGTATAATGTTAGTTGGTTAACTTCATTTATCAAATAGATAAAGTCAAACCAAAATTTATTCAGACACCTTCAACATTTCTCACATTATCACAGTTTATTCGCTATAGTTTAGAAATTGGTAATAAAATATGACAAGAACTCAGAGGTAAACTGTGTCAGAACAAATTCATCTTGATAATGTTAGATAACTTTGAAAGAAAGGTATGTAATGGATTACAATCAACCAAAAATTAGACAGCTGTTAGTATGACAGTATTTACACAACTATCAATACTTAGTCGGGCAGCCCTTAGCCTTAATGACAGCCTGTAGTCTCCTGGGCATGCTGTCACCCAGCTTCATGCAAACCTCAACTTCAGCGTTTTTTCCCAGACTCGGTCTGAATAGTTTTTGGTCCCAAATTTGTATCAATTTTACTGGTAGTCCACGTACAGAAGCTCAGTATCGGGCCCGATACCGATACCAGTATCGGTATCGGTGCATCCCTAATAAAAATATTACATTTATATAATATTAAATGCGAGCGTTTTATTTGCAGTCTGGAGCCCTGTATTATCTAACAAGCTGTTGTGCTCGGTTTCTGTCTCAAGCCTCAGATCTTCTGCCCTTCAGCTCAAACTGGTGTGCGTTCTTATTAAGAGCAGATGTGTTTCGTGCCAAGCTTTGTTTCCTGTCACTGGTGTCAATGCATGTGGATTTAGGATGACTTTAAGCCGGTGTGCTTGCATAATGAGATCTCCACCCACTCCAGATCCGTTGCACTAGCTCATATACCCCAGTATCTGTCTGTTTCTCTCTAAACACGCTTGCTGGCAGCACTAGGCTCGTCTTTAAAGCGGCCTCACTTGCAAAACAATCCTCCATACATTTCACTTCCTCTGATAATTGGCACAGGAGTCTATGAGTTTGATGAGCTCTAATGAAATGTTCAGAGTGTCATGACCGTACAGGAGAGCTGTCCGTTATGTGTTAAAAAAGGTGCTGAGATTATTATACTACTAACAAGATGTACCTGATCTTTCTCAGTGGCACCATGAAATATCAGCACAACTTTATGGCATTTACACTGCCGTTCAAAAGTTTGGGATCAGTACGATTTTATAATTAAATTTTTTTTAATGACGTCTCTTCTGCTCATTAAGGCTGTATTTATTTGATCAAAGAAACACACACACACAAAAAAAAACAGCACAAATTGTGAAATATATTATTATAATTTAAAATAATGGTTTTCTATTTTGATACGCTTTGAAATGTAATTTATTGCTGTGATCAAAGCTGTATTGTCAGCATCATTACTCCAGTCTTCAGTGTCACATAATCCTTCAGAAATCATTCTAATATGATGATTTATTATTAGTGCTGGAAACAGTTGTTCTGTTCTTTTTTTAACTTATTCATCAAAGAATCCTGAAAAAAAAGTATAACGTTAACATGTTCCAAAAGAAAAAAATGTATACAAATAAAATACACACAAAAAATTAAAAAAAAGATTAAGCAGCGCAACAGTTTTCAACATTGATAAGAAACTGGGGTAAACAAGACTGGAGTAATGATGCTGAAAATTCAGCTTCAGATAAATAAATTATATTTTAAAGTATGCTAAAATAGAAAACCATTATTTTAAATTATGTGTGTGTGTGTGTGTGTGTGTATATGTGTGTGTGTGTGTGTCTATATATATATATATATGGTATATACAGTGGGTACGGAAAGTATTCAGACCCCCTTAAATTTTTCACTCTTTGTTATATTGCAGCCATTTGCTAA
>NW_015551122.1:1302397-1316778 GCF_001515605.1 Sinocyclocheilus anshuiensis
GAAAAATTTAAGGGGGTCTGAATACTTTCCGTACACTGTATATATATATATATATATATATATTTTATATATATGCCGTAGGTTGTGAGTGTGATGTTACAGTTATATAACATTCAATACACAAAAAGTTAGTATTTATTAACTTAAATTTTAGACACAATTTTACAAGTTGCTTTGCTGTTTTTGTTGATATAATAATCAAGCACTGCTCTTCTGCTACAAACAGTAGTGGTGTTTTTGATTTTAAAAGAATCATCTGAGTGAAATTTATATGTCCTAGATTTATAAGCTATGTTGTTAGGCCAAATTTATGGCCATATATTAATGTTTTGAAAAAGCATAGTACTCAATTGCTAATCCTATTTTCTTTATCTCTGCTGCTCTTCATAATCCTCATTGTCCTCCACGCTGTTTATCGCCACACTACTGTTTGTCACATTTCAGAGCTAATTAATTGTGGCGCTCTTGTGTTTCCGATCATTCTCCCTGCTGAAGAGACTCAGATGTTTGAGCCGCTCACTATCATCTCTGAGCCTGTGAAGGCATTAGCCTTTGGTTTACTCAGCTGCTGCTGTTTAGAGAGATGCGATTGTAGCTTTAATGACATCTGGATATGTGATTGAGGCATCACCAGCATGTCTTCATGTGACACGGGTCGTGTTACACGCTTGATTTCACATCCCAGAGACCTTTAACTGGTTATAAGCAGATAGACACTTAAGTTTTTTTTGTTTTTTTTTGTTCAGTGGTAATATCATGTTATTTCTTGTAATACCTTGGCATGTCAATGCCTTAATATGTCAATATAATAATTTATTACCATGCTTAAAGGAGTAGTTTACCAAAAAAAAAAAGCAATTTAAATTCTGTCATTTGCTTGAAGTTGTTCCTTACCTTTATGAGTTGCTGTGTGAGTAACATTTGCTTTTCCCCTTTGAGTTCTATAGCGTGGAAACAATACTATGTAAGTCAATGGGGACCAGAAACTCTTTGGTTACCAATATTCTTCAAAATATCAGAAGAAAGAAATTCGAATGTGTCTTTCATGTCTCTAAACTCATCATCGTCATGACCTTCCTTTAGTAGCTGTTCTGTTGTGCTCTTTTTCAACCAGATCTTTCTTTGGTGTTTTTCTCTCTTTCAGTACTTCAACAATGAGAAGTATGAGGCCGAGCGTTATGATGGTTTTCTGAAGGTGTACGAGTCGTCCTCTCTGAAGACCACCTCTACTCTGGCCATGCTCAACTTCGGTCAGAGTGCCATCTTCAGCGTCGGCCTCACTGCTATCATGGTGCTGGCAAGCAAAGGCATAATGGCAGGTGAAAATCAGTGCTATGTCACATTTCATCACTAAGTACTCAAAATAGCTTGAGGGGCCAGTTGCATTAACCATCAACCATTAAATTTTTTAATCCATGTTTTAATTTATAGAGTTCTGTTGTGCAGCATCTTATTTGACAAAAAAACAAATGCAATGTTTTGTTGTAAATGAAATGTTATAAAGCGGAGAGTTCTGGTGCTTGATTCTGATTGGCTGAGCCACGTTCTAAGCTATTGTAAATTACTCTACAAAGTAACATACACCTTTGTTTACGTTTGTCTGTTGCTCTGCAACCACTTTGTTGCAACCACAACTGTTTCTGAGGAACTACATCAGGGATGGGCAACTGGCGGCCCGCAGTGTTGGTTTACAGTGAATTTATAACAGCTAAGGGGGTTAAACTCCCCTTCGCATATAACAACGCTCCTTAGCTGTTATAAATTCACTGTAAACCACGGCTTCACGGGGCTTGTTGCTTTATTATATTTTAATTTGATTACATTTTAAAAGCTTTATTTTATTTGTATTTAATTTTAATTCATTTCATTAGACACCATTTTTGATGATAAATTTGTATTATGTCATAAAACACAGAACCCATAAAAATGAAACGGAAAACACAGAATTTAGGTGAAAATACAATGGAAGATATCTTACTCTGTGGAGTTTAAAGGCTTGTTTACACCGGGACGAATATCACGTGTGATTATCGCCGACGTTTAACACCTCGTGTCTAAACAAAGGGCGCCAATGTGAGTGTGCACACCGACGCGCAAAACGCGAGGCGTAAAAGCGTAATTTAAAAAAAAAAATGCCTCGGGCTCGTTTTTTTTTATTTGACGCGCCGCGTTAAAAACTGGCCGACCAATGAGATTGGCGCTTTTGTTCTCGTGCCTGGAGCTGCTGAAGTTACAGTAAAACACGACTTGGTGGCGCTCAAGCACAAAATAATCGTCCCGGTGTGTACGAGACTTAATAGTGAACAATCATTATCAAGGCCTAACAAACATATAGAAAGCATTTCCTGTGGTAGATTAATACCTTGATAAATATCAATATTGTTCGATATGGAAAAAAAAATATTGTGGTAATATAAATATATCGCCCTATGTTCAGTGTGCTTTGGCTTCTTTTCCCTGCAGGCACTATGACTGTGGGCGATCTAGTGATGGTGAACGGGCTGCTCTTCCAGCTCTCTATGCCGCTCAACTTCCTGGGCACGGTGTACAGAGAGACCCGACAGGCCCTCATAGACATGAACACGCTCTTCACTCTGCTCAGCGTCGACACCAAAATAAAGGTGCGCTCGGCCTTTACTGTATGGAGCTTATAATATGACAAAACTATTTGAATTTGAATTATTGACAAGTGGCATTTATCAAAACTGAATATTATGTGGCATTTAACATAGTTCTGTATTAGATTTTTTTTCTAACGTGAATATTGAACATTTGAAATTTAACACGACTGAATTTTTTTATAGCAGAGTTTTAAAGACGTGCATTTTCAAACGGCAATTTTTTTTGTTCTGAAATCTTAGACTGCAAATATCCAGCTTTTAAAAATACAGCTTCAATTTTTCAAGATGAAGAGGAAATTCGGAAACATCAAATTCAATATTCAGAAATTCAGATTATATTATATTCTTGAAAATGCATGTCTATAAAACTAAATGCCACTTGTAAATAGGGATGTAACGATTAACTGCGAGCTGGTTGAAAATCGATTCAAATATGTGACGATTCAAATCGGTTGAGATGGTAAACAAATCACTATTCATTTAGGGGTAGGAGTTTATATGAATGTATGTCTGAGGGGAACTTACTGTCTTTAGAAAAGTTTAGATGGTATTTTTTCTTTTCCTCTTGCCTCTGTATAATGCATATTAAAGTTCATAAGTGCAGCGCTGCTTTGTTGTCCAGCGGAAACCAATGAAACGCTTTAAGTGCCACCTGCTGGCAGAGAGTGAATCTGCATCTCATTCAGCTCGTCTGCTGTTTCCGAATCGAATCGAATCGTGAAATCAAAATCGTGATTTGAATCGAATCGTGAGTTGAGTGAATCGTTACATCCCTACTTGTAAATAATTCAAATTTATACAATACAAATTAAAATAGTTTTGTCATATTATAAGCTCCATATTACTGCTGCAGACCTAAGCAAACAGAGTTATTTTAATGTGAAAAGAATACCTGTGAATAGTGTTGCATTATTTGCTCCAGCCGTTCTGAAATGTCAGTGCTTTTTAAAATACGGCACAAGAGCTTCCTGTCAGATTTGAATATTGCAAATTGAAGCATTAAAGCATGTAATTTGTCATAGTATTTGTTTTAAATTCCAAAAACATTTGAGTGTTTCGTGTCTTTCATAGCGTTAGTGGGGGAGCTTGATGAAGCTCATTCTTCATTTGGCTGATTTCGTATGCAGCCTGTAATTACTGTGAATAAAGTCTGTCCAGTTGTTCACAGTGATCAGTAATGGTTTTCACCACGTGACAGCATCAAGCCATTATTGTGAGACCCTAATTTGATTTCTCAATTTAGTGTAAAAGTGCTGAGCGCTATTGTTTTGATGGTGCCATTACAATGCATTGTCGTCGAAATATGTTTGAGAAAAGCCATTTTTCTGTTTCAAGCCTCAAAATGTACATTTCAGACTGCTACTAAATGTGTTTTTTATAACCTTTGTGTCCTGAAGGAGAAAGAAATGGCCACGCCGCTGCTCGTTGCACCCCAGGAAGCCACCATCAGGTTTGAGGATGTGTATTTTGAGTACTTGGAGGGCCAAAAGGTGCTTAACGGGGTTTCATTTGAAGTACCTGCAGGCAAAAAGGTGGCCATTGTTGGCGGCAGTGGATCTGGGTAAGTGCTCCAGGAAAGACATACTTATGTTATATTACCTTCAGGTTTCACTGAACTTGGCACAATAGGGTTCAAATTGGAGCTGAATTACTTTGAGTAATACAGCAGCAAAGGCAAAAATTCTTTGGAGGGAGAACTATTAGATATGTGGGATTATTAGCATTTAACACTGTGATAAGACTAAAGGCCCATAATTTGAGCCCCGTTTACAGCCAGACAGTAAATAATCTCATTCCCTTGTTGGCAGCATCTGTGAGGCTCAGCCATTTAACCCTGTTCCCAGAGTTCTTGTGAAATGAATTAAAGCTACTTTAATTTGTAGGAAATAAGTTAACCAACATTTTAAGACCCTGATATGCTTTTTTTAAAACGTATACTCATTATACTCTACCAGCCAAAGGTTTTTGAACAGTAAGATCTGTAGTGCGTTTTAAAGAAGTCTCTTCTGCTCACCAAGCCTGCATTTATTTGATCCAAAATACAGCAAAAGCAGTAATATTCTGGAATATTTTTACTATTTAAAAATTACTGCTTTCTATTTGAATATATTTTAAAATGTAATTTATTTCTGTGATGCAAAGCTGAATTTTCAGCATCATTACTCCAGGCTTCAGTGTCACATGGTCCTTCAGAAATCATTCTAATATGCTGATTTGCTGCTTAAGAAACATTTATTATTATTATTCATATTTAAAACAGTTGAGTAAATTTGTTTTTAGGATTCTTCGATCAATAGAAAGATCCAAAGATCAGCATTTATCTGAAATAAAAAGCTTTTGTAACATTATACAGTATACCTTTCAAAAGCTTGGAGTCAGTATAATTTTTTTTATTTTTTTGTTTTTTTGGGGGGGGGGGGAGAAATTATAGAAATTAATACTTTTATTTAGCAAGAATGCTTTAAATTGATCAAACGTGATGATAAAAACATTTATAATGTTACAAAAGATTTCTGTTTCAGATAAATGCTGTTCTTCTGAACTTTCTATTCATCAAAGAAACCTGATGAAAATTCTACTCTTTTGTTTTCAAAATAATAATAACAATAATAATAACAATAATAAATGTTTCTTGAGCAGCAAATCAGCATATTAGAATGATTTCTGAAGATCATGTGACACTGAAGACTGCAGTAATGATGCTGAAAATTCAGCTTTGATCACAGGAATAAATTGCATTTTAACAGATATTCAAATAGAAAACAGTTATTTTAAATAGTAAAAATATTATTTTGCTGTAGTTTCGATCAAATAAATGCAGGCTTGGTGAGCGGAAGAGAATTCTTTAAAAAACATAAAAAATCTTACTGTGCAAAAACGTTTGACTGGTAGTGTATATTCATTGCTAAAAATGACTAATTAGTCATTTTCAAATGTCAGATCAACCAAATTTCATAAATGTCCCTGGTTCAAATTTGTTTTTTTTTGTAAATATCTTTTCTAAAGAAAGATAAACATGTATAATAATGAAAGACAAAATATTAAATGTCATGGATGTAGCAAAGATAGCTAAAGTCAACAGATTTTACTCTAGTTACTTTATTATATTTTACTTTATTCTACCAATATCTGTGTGCAAATAACATACAGTAATGATGCTGCCATCTTTCTGAAGTAATTTTTACCCCCCACCCCCTCCACAAAATAGTGGATTGCTCCGTAAATATTCATCCATGACATTAAATATTTTACATTTCCTCTTCATTTATGCATTTCTTTCACCAGAAAAAAATATTACACATTGTATTACACATTGTACAATATATTAAAGTTTCCAGACCCAAATTATAGTAACAGGATAACAAGTCTGTCTCATGAAACAGACATTTATTTTAATGCTAGTCTTCAGGTAAAAGGCCAGCATTTTCATCTCCTCACACTGACCCTTTGTTAAAACACAAATAGAACAATAGAAAACAGAATTTGACTTCAAGATTACTCTCTTTTCCTAGGAAGAGCACGATTGTCCGATTGCTCTTTCGTTTCTACGAGCCACAGCAGGGCAACATCTACATCGCAGGCCAGAACATTCGTGATGTTAGTTTGGAGAGCTTGAGGAAAGCTGTGGGCGTCGTGCCGCAGGTGAGCGCTTGCATCTAATTCTGAGAACCATCAGATGTAATTATCACCTCCTTAGGGAACATTTGTATTTTCTTACTCTTTAAAAATAAGTATCTAATATAAACTAGCGGGAAGGTACCATGGGAACCATAATTAGACTTAATTTAAGCCTATGAAAAAAAAAAATTATGAAACTTATTTCATCTTCTGAGAAATCAAATGTAAATATAATTTCAGGACGCCGTGCTTTTCCACAATACCATATTTTACAATCTGCTCTATGGTAACATCAACGCCACAGCAGAGGACGTCTACCGTGTGGCCAAACTAGCTGGAATCCACGACGCCATTCTCAAGATGCCTCATGGATATGACACGCAGGTCGGAGAGCGAGGCCTGAAGCTCTCAGGTAACCTCAGCCCGTGTCTCATGAGTGTTTCTGAAGGAAGTGAAGGTCTCTGAAGAGGTAGAGGAACAAGATGGTTTCTTCTTGAGTGATTGAGTGCGGGTTTTTCTTGTGACAGGTGGAGAAAAGCAGCGTGTGGCCATCGCACGGGCCATCCTTAAGAACCCTACCATTTTTCTGTATGACGAGGCCACATCTTCACTAGACTCAATCACTGAAGAGGTAAGAGCCTTAGACTCGTGTGTCAATGAAATCGTAGATTCCTCAATAATCGGTATGAAATGGGCATGAAAACATAATTGCACAGAGCTGTTTGTCTGTAGCCGGCTATACACATGAAGACACACAAGCTGGGAGTTTGCTGTCAAATTAAATATAGTTTTTTTTATAGGGATGCACGATATTGGATTTTTGCCGATATCCGATATGCCGATATTTTTCAACTAATTTTGGCCGATAGCCGATACCGATATATTTCCTTTTGTTTGGAAACAACACCAAGTCTCTCCTGTACAGAGATTATAAACAATTTATTTATTCATTCTCAGATTAAATGTTCAAAACAGTGAATCTAATCATCATTCAGGAAAACGTTTGCTTCAAGTATGAACACACTGCTAATGTGATCTTATCGCTATCACACCCTGAACACTTGTGAGTTACTCATCTTATCGGCAAGGCATATCGGCATAATTTTTCATATCGGGCTGATGCCGATATTTGCATTTTAAGCCATTATCGGCCAATTCCAATAAGGTTCCGATAATATCGTGCATCCCTAGTTTTTTCAAAAAAAATTTATTAACAGCCTTTTTTAAAGCTGCATCACATTTACAAAACAATCTGTTGAAATGTGCCACTCAAATCATTAGTTGATGAAATTGAACGCCTGGCACTCGTTTTTAATCTTGAGATCTTCTTCAGAAGGATCTGCAGAGCAGCAGGTGCTACACACAGCCAGAAATGACCTCGGTTAATCTATGTGTTGATCTATTCATGTATGTGACTTGGCAAAGTTGCAGAAATTCTGTCATTTTTGCAGTTTTAGTTTCAATAAATAGTAGGAATAGCAAAGAAATTTGAGTTCTGAGGGGAAAAAAATCTGTTTTTATAGCACATCAAATTCTAAAAGATCAAACTCATTTTGCTTCCTCATGACACAACCCCTTTAAAGGTACAGTTCACCCAAAACTGAAAATTTGCTGTTAATTCACTCACCCTCAGGCCGTCAAAGATGTACAGTATGTGACTTTTTTTCTTCAGTAGATCATTAAAGAAGATTTTTAGCTGAAACCGTGGTTCTTGCTGATTCATTAAATGACAGCCAGCGGCTGCACATTTTTGAGAAATAAAAAAAGCATATCAAGGAACACAAAATGAATACCTGTGGCTCCTGACGATATATTGAGGTGTTATGAAATGAAACGATCGGTCTGTGCAAGAAACTGAACATTATTTACAACATCATTACCTGTAATCCAGAGCCTCAGACAAACAGGGAAATCTGATTCTTTTCTGTGAACTGATTCTTTAAGACAGTTTGTTTCAGTGGACTATTTTATTTCACTAGGTTGTTTATGCAGACATGCAATGACATATATGCAGTTATATTATTAAAGCACCCAATAATGATGTGAAACGTGGATGTTTTACATATCTAAAACATAAAGTGCTCAGTTCACAAATCACCAGCATCATAGCATCATGGGTTTGTAAACCGGACATCACTCCAGACTGTTTGCCTGAGGCTCTGATTTTACAGGTAATAATGTTGTAAATAATGTTCAGTTTCTTGCACAGACCAATCATTTAGCATCATAAGATCTCAATATATCGTCAGGAGCCGTGGGAATTAATTTTGTCTTGCCTGATATGCTTTTTTGACTCTCAAAATGTTGGTAGCCATTCACTGTCATTTTATGAATCAGCAAGGAGCACAGTTTCAGCTGAAAATCAGCTTCTTTACTGTTCTACTGAAGAACAAAAAATCACCTACATCTTGGATGGCCTAAGAGTAAATTAACAGCACATTTTCATTTTTGGGTGAACTATCCTTTTAAAGATGTCATGAACTGAGAAATCAAAATTCCCTTATAAGAGGACATTGTACTATAAAAACATCATGTAAATTTCAGAACTCAGAACTTTTTTGTTAGTCCAAAAACAGCTTATATTGAAACCAATCTGCCAAAACGACGTGGAATGTGCCACTTTATGATGTAATAGTGTGGATAAACCCCGCCTCCACAGAAGATGATCAACGCCTGCTTCTACATAACGGTCTGTTTAGCCCCGCCCACCTATTCTGCATCACTGCCTGTTTAGCCCCTCCCACCGATTCTACATCACTGCCTGTTTAGCCCCGCCCACCGATTCTGCATCACTGCCTGTTTAGCCCCGCCCACCGATTCTCCCCGCCCACCGATTCACGCATGTAGTGTAAATAACGAGAGAGACAAACGCAGATCTACACAGAAACCAAAAGATAAAGATGCTCCAAAAACAAGATGCTGGGCAGAGCCAAGCTGTGGAAAAACACAAGTCTTTGCATCGCCTTCCTTCTGATCTCAACATTAGGAAAGAGTGGATGAACTTTATTAATGAAGTTCCAGACCACGTCAGTAAGAACTTGGTCCTTTGTTCACTTCAGTTAGGGTTAGGATTCGTTTACAAACAAGGCACAATTGGACGCTGGATTTTCAGAAAGATTGAAACTAAAAGACGATGCTGTGCAGCTATATTGGATCTGACAGTAATGTCACACCACACGGTCCTTTGTTCACTTCATTTCACCGCGGATTCGTTTACAAACAAAGCACAATTCGACACAGATTTTTCAGAAAGATTGAAATTAAAAGTCGATGCTGTTCGACTATATTGGATCCGACAGTAATGTCGCACCACACAAGTGTGAGTAACTGTTTTTATTACATGCTCACTATTGCTTTGTCTGTTATTACAGATTGTTTGATATGTACGGAGTATTTATGCATCTTTAACCTCAATCACAGCAGTGTCCATCTATGCAGGCTGTAGGCTCTCAGACAAACACAACTGTTAACCAATCACAGCAGTGAGAGTTTACTTCCGAGTCTACAATCTGTCACAGAGCGTTCTGATGAGAGGAGTAAAACAGGACAGAAAATAGCCTATTACTTCTAAATTATGATGCTTTTGATGTAAACATCTTCTTGATAACATTATAAGTGGACCTCAGAGAACAGCACAAAATAATAAAAAAGGCAGTTTATGACCACTTTAAAGCCAGCCAGTGAAACGAGTTTGCCAGACTGAGAAGGTTTTTGCTCCTTTTGTGTGCTAAAAGACTAAACCTATTTGGTTTATCTGCCTAGTTTTTGAACTGTTTCACGGTGCAGATCTAACCACCATCACTAACAGATCTTTAGAGATTGAATTTTTTCTCAGTACTGCTGGTTTTCCCCTGATGCTTTGAGAACACTTTTCATTTGATATTTACACTACGCTTTTTCATTTTCATGAGGCTTTATGCCTTATTATAGTCAAGGAAGTGTTTGCTCTGTTGGCTTTCGACAGTGTTTTTTTGTCAGAAGGTCTTCATATAAATCCTGTCAATCATATCAACGCTTGTTATTGCAGGGAACTGTTGCTGTCATGAGGCAGACGGCTTCTTAATGAAACATCTCAAGAACACCACCAAAGCTTTTTTCAGCCTTGCAGATTCATTCAGAGGAGGATGGATAAAAGAGAAACAGCACTTTTCAAACATTAGTATGATGCATTTTCTCTCTCTCATTTTCTTTCCAGCATATTCTGACTTCCATGAAGGAGATGGTGAGGGACAGAACATCTGTCTTTATTGCACACCGGCTGTCCACCATTGTGGATGCAGATGAGATTATTGTACTAAATCAGGTAAGCTCTTCTGAATCCTGTAAATGTGTGTGACAGGTGCTGAAACATCCAGAAATCACTCTTGGAAGCCAATGCTTAATTCTGGATGTTTCAGCACCTGTCACACACATTTACAGGATTCATCTCCTCTTAAGAAACAATATCGCCCTAAACGCTAGGGATGGGCATTCCAAGCAAAAATAATATTAGAAAATCGCTGGGTATTATTCGATTATTATTCGAAAATCGCACCCCTCCCCCGCATGCACGCACAAACACTCATAAACCGAGAGAGAGGGAGAGAGACGGGATTCACGCTTTCAATCTGTATGATAAACTGTTTAATTCAGAAGATAGGCTACCTTAACTCAAGCCATATGATTGTAACGTGCTGAAACATTTTAATATAATAAACATAACCCAATGACGGCACTTATTAACATAACAGTCCTTCGATTAACATAAATGAACTGCTCATAAGGCTAGGACATTTCCTTTTAAAAAAATGGAACCCCTAAAGGGAAAAGATACGAGATGGGAGAAAAAAATATACATCAATATCTTCTGTCGCAATTATATCGTTGGGTAATTATACTGTCTATAAACTGCGGCATCAGGGAGCCGTTATTAATATACAGGGCATTGAAATCGCTTATGAACACACGCTTGTTTTTTTACTTTCACTTTCGAATTACTTTCACTTTCGAGATTCGCGATCACACGTACGTATGGAGCAGCACTCGGCAGTACTTACCACACATTTTACAAGATTAGATGTTTGTCAGTGGTGCTCAGGATCTGCAATACATTCACCATCATCCTATCAGTCATCTCGTCTTACTCTGTTTTTGTGGTAAGTGAAATGTTATGTACTGTAATGTAACAGGCTACCGCTAGCAAGCGGCTAACCATGTCCCTTTAGTGGCTCCGTAGAACGCGTTATTTGTTTTCTGCGCCTTTCTGAATACGGATTCAGCACACCTCTAACGCAGTCGGGGGTGTTTGTGGTCCGCACAGAACTTCGTCCTTACTGTAACCGTAATATGCTATGCAAGTCTTTTTTTTATGCCACGCAAGTCTACAGTGTGCGTGCGAGACAATGTGTTCTTCTGTTGTCTTTGACAGCTTATGTGCATTATTGGCAGCGCCACCCTCTGCTTACATGAACGCGTCACTACCGCATCAGCACGGAAAACGTGGAATTTTTTAAAGACAATAATCGCACAACCTATTCGATATTCTATAATTAAATCAACTAATCGAATATTCGAACATCGTGACCCATCCCTACTAAATGCCCAATTACCACAACTATAACGATTCACATCAACATTTTGCAGTGTATTCAACTTGTAGCTACATTGTTACTCCCAGGTTAAAGTTCAAGCAATTTTAAACCCAATGGCTGCTGACCTTTTGAGGGGCAACCAATGATTACTGATGAGTTTATAATGATTAAAGGTGACCTATTATGCCCCTTTTTACAAGATGTAAAATAAATGAGCTACAATAACTCATGCTCCGGCATACAGGCAACAACAAAACGGGACAATCCCACGCAATCTGATTGTACTGTGCAGTAAATGCGCATTTATGAATTACACAGACGGGGAGCACGGCGTGATAAAAATAACGACATAGCTGGTCTCATGGTGCTTTCGCATGCTATCACATTATGAGCTCGACTTCACATTGCTTTCATATGCAATTTTTAACTGCAGCATTCCTATTTACGATCATTCTGGTAGCATGTGAAAGCAGCATCAGTGAAAACAGGCAGAGACAATGGTAGCTGTAGCAACATTAGCCTAGAAGCTCCTTTGGAAAGCAAAATATTATTTACTTAACAATGTGCATGTTAAAATGATAATAAATGAGTATAAGTGTCCGCTTCTTTTAATCATGTGGTTTGTTTGTATGTATGCAGTCCACAGTGAGGAAAACCTAATATGTGACCCTGGACCACAAAACCAATCATAAGGGTCAATTTTTCGAAATTTAGATTTATACATCATCTGAAAGCCGAATAAATGAGCTTTCCATTGATGTATGGTTTGTTTCTGATGTATCAGTATGTGGGCAGTGATGAAAGTCAAAATGGATGGATTCATTAAAGCGGGACTGATATTTATTAGGACTATTGAGTTTTACGTGTGTACTAGTTGTATGGACGACATGATGTTGCAGCTGAGACGATGCGGAGACGATTGAGAATCAAAAGCTTGCATGTCTCCATTGAAAGATTCATGCAGCTTGTGTTGTTATGGATGTTGTAAATCAACAGTCATGTGCCACTCACTTGTTGTGCATCAGCCTGTGGGCGACATTGACTTTGGGTGGTTTGCATAGTTGCATGCATTTACTACGATGCAGTTTGTGGACAAATTACGGTTCTTCTGCTGTCACCATGTGTACAGGCGTAACTGTTTGGCCCAAACCCAATGCATCAGTTAGTTAATGCAGTCGACAAGTGGACTTGACCACTAGACGCCATGACAAAGGCATATCATACACACCCCTCTTTCTTGCTACCTAGCAACCTCGTAAAATGGCCTTCCTGTAATGCTCTCTGCACTGCGTTTCACGTGGAGGTCAAAGTCGTGCATGACACTCGTTTTGAAGCCCTAATGTGAGTCATGTGAAAGGGACCTATAGGGAAACAGTAGCATCCTTCCCATATAGCGTTTGGCCCTGAGGTTCAGACGTTTTTCTGATAGTATGGTGATTGCTACATGGAAACAAAAGTGTGATGAGTTTAGTTTCAGATGTGTAGATGGGATAAAAGCATTCATTTGAATGTCTCTCGTGTTTCTTTCATTGCAATGATGAAGAAAGCTCTCTCACTGCTGTCCTTGTACATTGTTCTGCTATTGAGATCCAGGCTGTTGGTAAAAATGAGCTTGTGAAATGATGACTATCCTCCAAAGTTGCCCTTGAAATGGGTGTGGAGCTTGTCAGTGACCTACTGCATTATCGCTGATGTCTTTTTGGATCAGCATTAATGCATTCATGGGAAATGAAAGACCTTACTTGAGTTTGTTGCTGCAGGTCTCCTAACAGTCTGTGTCCCAGTTTGCATAATGTCTGTACTGCACAGTAGTGACTGGTTATATGTTATCAGATTCCCCCAAAAAATGAAGTGCTTGTTATTATATTACTGTATTTTCCGAAAAAAAAAAAAAAAAAGCCACACCGGGTCAAAATTGCATTGTCTAGAAAAAAAAAAGCACAATAGAAACGTACCTACAAAGCTACAGTACTGTGAAAAGTTTTAGGCGCAAATGCTGTATCAAAAATAATGTCATAAATAGATTTTATTGATCAATTAACTTCTATTAACTGAATTAAATCCACCCTTTGCGTTTAAAACAGCTTTTGTCCGAGGTACACTTGCACATAGTTTTTCAGGTAGCTTTGCAGGTAGGCTTCTTCTTAAGAATTTCTACTTCTAAACCGTACTGTATAAGATTTCTACTCAAACTGAAAGCATAAATCTAGGCTACCCGCTGCAGTTTTCAAAGCACAATGCAAAACTGTGACATTTCATTCACTGACGCTCTACAATCGGCAGCGCTAAACCCGGAAGCGCATATACTTACTTGCCGGAAACCCGCAAAAATAAAAGCTTGCTGATTTTAAGTTAAAGTTAAATAAAGTTATTAGCATTTTATTTTTAAGTTTACTATAAAAATAATTGTATCTGTATTTAATACTCCCTTTTTATTTTAAAATAAAACAGTATTATAAAGTGCAATAATATTATCACTATTATTATTAATAAATGTTTTTATAGTTATATTTGATGGGTCACACCATGTGCCGTGTGAGGACCAAACCAAATCTCCAGGTTCTCATATGAA
>NW_015551122.1:1316887-1325836 GCF_001515605.1 Sinocyclocheilus anshuiensis
TAAATGGGTGCAGAGCCAGTGGTGGTTTTGTAGGCAAACATTAATGCCTTGAATTTTATGCGAGCAGCTACTGGTAGCCAGTGCAAATTGATGAACACAGGTGTAACGTACATGATGCATACTCCTGATGCTAGCGCTCATAGCATACGAGCATCTTCAGCTGTGTGAGAGCAGAGGGCAGCGTGCGGGGGCTGGGCCGTTTGATTTTTAGCTCATTAGCAGTGGAAATACCTCAGCGACACCTTTGTTTGTCTCCCATGTGCGGAGACCTTTTCAATCTGGATGTGGGTGGGGGGTGGAGCAGCCGGAAAAGCATTTTGAACGAACATCATGTTCTTAGGTCCAAGAAACGGAAGCAAATATTGCTGTGAAATGTTGTGTTTTCCCGGCAGTATCAAAAATGGGTCATAATACACCGATCCAAGCTGTAAATGACACCGCTGCTAAAAATACTATCAGTGTTTGAGTCTTGCTTGGCAAAAGTGGCGTCGTAAGTAACTAGCAAACAGCCGGGAGACTGGTTGATTTGTCATTGTGTAAGCTGATTTCATACTTAGCTTTGTTGCTGGCAGTCTTTTGAGAGGCGATGCGGCATGTACGCCCACACCGCCGCATCCCTGCTCCGAGTCTCGGCTCTCTTTAGACCTTTCTCAAACATTACACACACACTGTCTCTCTGTCAGTGCCCCTTCATGGGCCGAAATCTCTTGTTTTGCCCAGTTCTTCCAATTTGGATGCAGCTGCACAGTCGGTCTGCCTGCAGGCGGCTCTATGCTGCTGAATATCAAGGCGTCAATAAAAGAAACCGAGCTTAAATGCTGAATAACAGCCTCTGGCCTCCTGAAACGATCCCAAGGCTAAGCCTGCATAAACACTCTGGGTTTTTTCTTCTTGTGCGCGTTTATCAGATGGTTGCTGTGCATCGCTGCTGTTCTCACACGACAACCCTGGTGGAAAAATAGATAATTGTTGTTAACCTTTAGGGATGTAACGATTCACTCATCTCACGAGTCGATTCATGATTTTGATTTCACGATTCGATTCGATTCACGATTCACTTTTCTTTTTTTTTTCTTTTTTTTTTTACAAAATGAGATTTAAGACAAATTATAAATTAAATGTGTCCTTTTATTATTGCTTGGACAAAATGCTGCATGTTTCTTTGTGAAATTGAAATATAACACTATAATAATATACTAATATAGCACTTGCATATTATTGCTCTTTTGTTGGTTTTGATTGCTTCTATTGTCCTCATTTGTAAGTCGCTTTGGATAAAATCTGCTAAATTACTAAATTTAAATATAATGTAAATGTAAATAACAAAACTAAATTGAAATTTTAAAACAAGCCCCAAAGCAAATAAATAAGTAACACAAATAAAGAAATCTCTTCATATAAACAAAATAAGGCTTTGTCTGTGCTCTTTCCATTTAAAATTAGAGGCAACCACTGCATTTTAATCACGATCCAAACAAAGATGCTGCACACATGCAACATGAGCAGTTTTTAAACTAAATTAGATTGTATAATTTCTAAATTTGAAGAATCGATTTTCAACCGGCTCGCGGTTAATCATTACATCCCTATTAACCTTGCATGATCTTAACGAGTCTCATTGAAAGTTAAATGATTATTCTGGGGTCAAGACATGTTAAGCTGCATGCATCTGTGACATGCTGCCGATTACATGACGTAACTCTCCGTTTGTAAAAACAAAGACATTTTTCATTTAGAGTGTGGCACAGATTCTTTTATTGCACTGCATTCGATACAGACTGCAAACTGAAGGCGTGATGCTTCATTTTTTCCTAATTAAAAAAATTCAGGAGCACATTAAGAGCAATTCAAATGTATCAAATAATTTGTTTTTCCTCGATAAAAGGATGCAATGTGACATTCACAATCAGAATTATTTATTTATTTGAAAACAAAGTCCAGTAGTTTTTAAAAAAATATATATTTCTGTCAAAGGCTGAATTTATTCAATAATTATTAATTTATATTTCAAATGTCAGATTGTGTAACTGAAATATCAATAATAACCAGAAAACAATATGTTCTGCATAATGCAGGGCTTTTAAGTATAAACAAGTCTGAAATACATCGGGACTCTTATTGTGAAATGTTTATGCTGTACTACTTCCAGCTGCTCATGCAGTGAGATAGTATATGCAATTTTACAACTATCTGCATCATAGTACAATACAAAACAACCTAAAGCTAACATTGTCAGAATTCATCAGCAGTAGATCATAAGCAACCATGAAGGTGCAGTATTTATTGATTGTGAAGTGCTCTGAAACAGTGAGTTTGTAGAACGCACAACAGCGACATGCTTTTACTTTGAATGTGCGCCGCTCACATTTATTTCAATAAATCATAGCCTTATTCCAGTTTTGCCAGCCTCATAATTAAAATGTAACCCTGGAGCACAAAAGCAGTCTTAAGTCGCTGGGGTATATTTGTAGCAATAGCCAACAATACATTGTATGGGTCAAAATTATCCATTATTCTTTTATGCCAAAAATCATTAGGATATTAAATAAAGATCATGTTCCATGAAGATATTTTGTAAACTTCCTACTGTAAATATATCAAAACTTAATTTTTGATTAGTAATATGCATTGCTAAGAACTTAATTTGGACAACTTTAAAGATGATTTTCTCAATATTTAGATTTTTTTACACCCTCAGATTCCAGATTTTCAAATAGTTGGATCTCAGCCAAATATTGTCCTATCCTAACAAACCATACATCAATGGAAAGCTTATTTAGTCAGCTTTCAGATGATGTACAAACCTCAATTTTGAAAAATTTACCCTTATGACTGGTTTTGTGGTCCAGGGTCTTAAATGACCTCTTAAAAGACTTTTGTTACATACAATGCAAGACTTCATATCACCTTAAATTGGGAAAAAAACTGTATTTAAGGACAGGAATTTAATCAGAAACATAACCAGAAGGGTTTCCCACCACTCTGCTGCAATAGCTTTATGGGAGGAACAGACTAAAATTCAAGTCAGAATTAGCTGGATCTCTTCTCCTCGGTTCCCCGAATGTCACAACCAATCAAACTTGTGTTTACAAACTGAAGGGTGTCTCTGTGTCGACTGACAGCATGCCTTCTCTCACTGGACTCTTCCGATCTCTTCGTGTGATGCAGGGGAAGGTGGTCGAGCGCGGCAGCCATCAGACTCTGCTGGAGACGCGGGGCAGTCTGTACGCCGAGCTGTGGAACACACAGAACAGCAGAAACACCAGCAGCGGCAGCAAGCCTGAGCCTGAGCCTGTGCCCGAGCGCGTGTCGCAGAAAGAGGAGGAGCGCAAGAAGCTGCAGGAGGAGATCCTGAACAGCGTGAAGGGCTGCGGGAACTGCTCCTGCTGAGGCTCTCGTGCTCCCGTCATGCCCAGACCTGGACTGTGATCACAGCGAGGGCTCAGAGCTGACAGCGGACAGTTTCCCGTAACCTCGAGGGCTTTATTGTCACGTGCTATCAAGATGATTTGAACCAGTTTTAAAAGATTTGGAAGTCTTGTAAGTTGTTTTTATTATGGGTATGTACGTATTACCAATGCAACATGTTCGAGATGTGCCGAGAAGCGCGTTGTATAGAGTGCACATATCACTGAATAGATATTTTGTCTGTTGAATTATGTTAGATATGTCTCTATGAACACTGGCACCTTTGATGTCTCATATTTAACCAAATCTGACTTGCAAGTACATTTAACAGCTTGTATTAAATAAACGTCCTTCTTTGAGTGTCTGAGAGCAAGTATTTCTTTCAGCGAATCGTATTTGGTTTAATCTAAATCATGCAAAACTTCATTTAAAATGGACAGATGAAGCTTCCGTTGTGTTGTTCAGGGCTTCATATGCTCCAGTATGTCCATGAAATCATTCAGAAAATCATTTTTAGAATGAACGAAGAAAAACAATTATTGCCGGGGAAATAGTTTGTCATAAGAATAAGTAGTGATGCAGTTTTGTTTTAAAGTGTTTTAAGAGTAAATGCAGGTAATGTGATCATCTTTATCATTGTGTGTGTATTCTTGAATTACTAAAAATGAATGAAGTGGATTGACATGATGCATGGTTCTCATAATACTGACATTTAAGTGGTCATGTCATACCATGGGATATATTATGGGATGTATTTTTCTTATAAAATTTTTAAGTTATAAAATGGACAGTATATTATGATTTTCTGGTCATTTTTTATTTTATTTATTT
This sequence comes from Sinocyclocheilus anshuiensis, assembly GCF_001515605.1. Taxonomy (NCBI): domain Eukaryota; kingdom Metazoa; phylum Chordata; class Actinopteri; order Cypriniformes; family Cyprinidae; genus Sinocyclocheilus; species Sinocyclocheilus anshuiensis. The sequence goes on from NW_015551122.1 coordinate 1,321,127, forward strand.
ATTTTCACTGTCCCAGTTTGCCAACAGTTTATTGATATAATGTAGTAAACTGGGACAATTTAAAGTTACATTTTCCCCTAATATTTCTTGTTGACTAGTTCTATTAGTTTTCTGACCCATTCACTGTATGAGTACTAAAGCATGATTTTCAGAGTCCAGTAGCTGAAAACAAAGACAGCCGAAGGAAAAGGAGGAATATACAGCCAGTACAGCAGTCGGGAGATATTAAACGGGAAATTATTGTAATAGAAAGTATGTTATCATCATTATGCACTTAACTGATTCGATTTACAAATACAAATATTTAAAAGAACTTGATCTCCCAGTTAGCTCGTAATGGAGAATTGTTATTTGGGATTTTATATTTGAAAGTAATGATGCATACACGCAGTATTCAAGTGTAAGAAAAACGCTTCATTTGCTTGCACCAAGTGATGATCTAGATTTTTAAATAAACATTTTTGGTTTTCATTATCTTGATATCTTTGTTTGTCATCTGGCACAATAAAAACTCAATTACGAATAATTCTATTTTAAGCTCGAGTGTCTGTGACAGTTTATCAGGCTTGATGCATTTATATAATCTCGGTTAATGATTGATTGAGCCAATATGAGCTGTGATTGGGAGGCTGGTGCTGCGTGTATAATATTGCAGAGCAGATGTTAAGCGTTCAGTCAAAGTGACCTGCTGGAGTCCATATGTGTACAGAGCAAAGATGCACAGGAATAAACTGCACTTCATATAGCGAGAGCATTCTAATAACGATTGACGATATGGTAAACATCAGATATAAACAGCATTACGTGCATCTTAAATGCATGCAAATATTGGCGAGGGTTCTTGTACATATAATTACAGGCCATATTTTCTAGTCTGTCATCAGTTGTTGTTCTGATTTGAATTGATTAAGCTTATTTCATGGAGCTCTTTCTTAAATGCACAACGGCTGAACTCTCGATCCATGTGCTCTGAACATTTGCACTCACTTGTTTTTCACAAATGGAATCTGCAGGTTTTCCATTGTGGCGTCTCCAGGCGCATAAAAGCCTGACAAGGCCCCCCTCTCAGCCTTTGTGCGAGCGGCACAATAACACGTCCTGCTTTACGTCTGTTCAAGCTGTTCCTCACCTCTGAAAAACCTGCCGACCTACACCTGAACACAGCCAGAGCGCAAGACGGATGATATACATATTCAGAATTACACTGTGTCTACACCGGACGCGCCGCCGCAACAGCTAAAGTCTGTCTAAACTGGACACAACAAAGCGACCAGTTGAAAATCATTTGACATTTGTGTCGGTACGTCATAAATAGAACGCGGCATCAGTTTACTGTCGGGGATTTGTCGCGCCGCGCCGCATCAAGTGTAGACGGCATAGGTTCTATTGTATTTTGTCGCGCCGCATCAAGTGTAGACGGCATAGGTTCTATTGTATTTTGTCGCGCCGCATCAAGTGTAGACGGCATAGGTTCTATTGTATTTTGTCGCGCCGCATCAAGTGTAGACGGCATAGGTTCTATTGTATTTTGTCGCGCCGCATCAAGTGTAGACGGCATAGGTTCTATTGTATTTTGCCGCGCCGCATCAAGTGTAGACAGCATAGGTTCTATTGTATAGGTTCTATTGTATTTTGTCGCGCCGCATCAAGTGTAGACGGCATAGGTTCTATTGTATTTTGCCGCGCCGCATCAAGTGTAGACAGCATAGATTCTATTGTATTTTGTTGTGCCGCATCAAGTGTAGACGGCATAGGTTCTATTGTATTTTGCCGCCGCATCAAGTGTAGACAGCATAGGTTCTACTGTATTTTGTCGCGCCGCATCAAGTGTAGACAGCATAGGTTCTATTGTATTTTGTCGCGCCGCTTCAAGTGTAGACGAGTGTAGACGGCATAGGTTCTATTGTATTTTGTCTCGCCACACCGCTCACATCCGGTGTAGACACGGTGTTAGATCGCATATCCTTGGTAAATTTCAGCATTAGCGGCTGAGATTTTCTGACATTCTGGGGCCACTTGAGTGCATTCTTTCAGTTCCACTTGGACGTCTTCGCCTGGGCGAGCTTTTATGCTGTTTGAAAGGAAATAAGAGGCTCTCAGCATCTACAAGTGTCTTAACTAGAGCGGCCTTCCTCCAGTCCTGCTGCACTCAGCTGGGGCTTGACGTGACCAAGGCTAAAACTAATGTGCTTCAGCATCGCAGTCGTTTTTGACGTTTCTTTAAAAACAAGAAACATGCTCTGCTTTTAGATTTCAGGGCATTGCAGAAGGCTGCTTTAGTTTAGAGGATATTGTTGCTCATTATAATCAAGTGCTATTCATACATCCAGCTGTATTTTATGCATGCCTGAAATTTCCCTCTACTTTTACAGAGTAGCCATGCAATAGCTTGAGCATTTGTTGAAATCGTTTTCAAATAGAGAAAACGCAAAGTGTTATATTCAAAACTGGCGGTTTCTGGCAGCCATCGACTTCCATAGTGTGGAAAAATACTGTAGAGTCAATGGCTACCAGCCCACAGTTTGGTTACCAACATTCTTCAAAATATCTTCTTTTATGTTCAACAGAAACAACATGAGGGTGATGATGACAGAATTTCCTTTTTTTGAGCGAACTGTCCGTTTAATAAACCAGGCGTTTGCTATTATGATGTCACATATTAAAGTCAGAAACATTACATGGATTACATGAAATTGCATGGTGGTCTAAATATGTTGCTTTGCAATTATAATGTTGAAAAAATAGCAACTAATTTATCTTCATTTCATAAGCAGGTCCTTGTCTGGTCACAAGCACAACTTCTGATAAATATTTTCTTTGGATCAACAGAGATATAGTTGTGTTATGCAGATGGCCTGCGATTAATGCAGTATACCAACGGTATACCAACTGTAGTTATTTGACTCCTTCAAAATATCCTTTATCTCTGTATTTTATGTTCTCTAGACTCTACTGGCTACTAAAAGGTCGATACATTTCTTATCTCTTAATGAAATTGAGTTAATCCCAAATGTTTTAATTTTGTTATCTATGATATTGACTGGTGGAAGGTCTTGTTGACTCCAAATAAATATTTAATAACTAATAAAATAAGATGAGTATAACTGAAGGTAATTCACCATCATTAATATTTAAAAAGAGAGATATTGACATTGTTATTTTGTAAACAGCACCCAGAGACTATTGCCATTAATTAATTGCGGAAAGTTTTTTTTTTTCCAATTTATTATTGGCAAAGATTTATTTTATTTATTTATTGTACTTTAGGAAATGTTTTGTTTATATTTGTATTTGTATAAGAAGAACAACAACAGAAAAACAAAATTAATTTTCAAAGGAGAAACTAATTGTGTACGTTCGTCTTGCTGACTTTCAGCAGTATTTCGAGACTATTTCCAATAAAAGTCTTTAAAAAATATTAATATGTGAGTCCTTTAGTCTTTTTCTTTGATATTTGATTTACTTTGTCTGCATGATTATATACCCCGGTCTCTTTTTGTTTAATTTTTTTCTCATCTTGTGTTGTAACCTTAATTGTGTACATGTTCTCAATAAAAAAAAAACAATAAAACAAAACAAAAAGTGTAAGTACTAAGTAGTCTAAACAATGATATAATATCATGCTGCTGTATTGACTAAACTAATGCATGCAAACATAATCTTGGCACAGTGGCCCAAAATGCAAAAAGAAAAAGAGTTGCAAGTATTAGTTGCATTCTCCGGGCCTTATGAATGAATGAATTCATTCATTCATTCATTCAGTACTTAAACATTTGGCAGGATTTGTTTGCTTCCTTCGTGTCTAGTTTGCTGATGGTAATTATCTAGTAAATGAAAGTGCAATAAAAATTGACATTTGTAAATTGGTTAGGTTGACTCTTACTCATTTGCAACTGTTTGTTCAGTGCAAACTGTGATGAAGAATAAGGTCCTCTCCATTTCTTATAGCATATTTGGCAGCATATCACATGCAATTCTGAAGCAGTTTAACTGTAGAAGCATTTGTTAGTTGTGCTGGTTTGTGATGGAAGGCCAAATGAACCTTACCATCCACAGATGTCCGTGATGTGTGTGTGTGTGTGTGTGTGTGTGTGTGTGTGTGCGTGTGTGCGTGCGTGTGTGAGAGTGTGAGAGTGCTTCTTCCAAAGATCAAAGCTTAATGAGGACTATATTTCACTGTTTACCAGGATAACGTCTCTGGGATGCTGGGAATCACACAATGGAAAAGGAGACGACGGGAGGGCAACACTTACACTAACCTTATTGGCTTTGAACAATCGCTGCAAATATACTGCTTTGCTCAACACTGCAGATTGGATTTCACTGTTTTTGAACATACAATAGATTTGTAATCAGTTGTAGATAACTCTAATATATGTTATCTACATATGGGGGGTGGGCTTGGATTCATAGGCGGAGCATCTGTAAGGCTGGGGAAAGGGCTTAGCCTCCTCCTGGCCATGGGGACTTGGGGCAAAAATGGCACTAAATTGGACAAAAATGCCCCTGCACAAACAAATTAAATCTATTACGTCTGTTGCTAACAACATGAAAATGAATAGACAATGTCGATTGCGTCATTAAATTAAGATCTGCTCATGTTGCACCATATTTCATTTTAGGCGTTTTTAAAGTGTTGCGCATTTGAACCAATCACACACAATTCTGTTGAGCTTAGGAATGCAATGGCCAATCAGAGGCGTTCAGATG
>NW_015551122.1:1326135-1341623 GCF_001515605.1 Sinocyclocheilus anshuiensis
CGTTCAGATGAATCATCGTTGAAACAGATCAGTTTTGTTGAGAGCGCGCGCGTTCGCTGACTGAATTCCGTGAATTCTCTCATCATAAACAACAAAGCGCAGATGTATGTACAAGTAAGAGATTAATTTCACAGTGTATACAGATTATAACCATAGTTTTTTTTTTTTTGAGAGTGCTTAAACTCGCGATAGATCAATATTAGTGATAATGTAGGGTGACCATACGTCCTCTTTTCCCCGGACATGTCCTCTTTTTGGACATACAAAAATGCGTCCGGCCGGGATTTCTTAAATGCCCAAAATGTCCGGGATTCTTCATTTTTTCTTAATCCCGCTCCCGCTGAATCTCTGACCATTGTCGCCTGCTCCCGCAACATGTTTCGCTCCCGTGATTTTCGTGTCCACTCCTTTAAACATTCTAATATTGTATATAATTTTGGCGCATCAGGGAGTCGCTCTCAGGATGCAGTGTGTTTAAATATTTTTGAATGAGCGTTTGCGCTGTTTACTTTCACTTTCGATTTCGCAATCACACCAAGATCATTTATTTGTCAACGAGTTCAGGATCTGTTGAGCAGCAAATACTCCAGCATGGTCTTGTCAGTCATCTCTCCTTATTCTCGACCTGGGTCACCCTAGATAATGTCACTTTCTAATTTCTATATATAATTTATTCGCTGTTTGAATAACCCTGGAAAGGAAACGTTATATAATTATCAATTTCTAACGTTTTTATTAAATTGTAATCACGTTAAATACAAATTCAGTCCCTTTAAACATTTTATTAGCCTACATGACACCCATGTCTGGTTGTTGCCTAAAAAGACGGGTTTATGATGTTTAATACACTTGGCTGCTTTTAGCCTTACCCTGGAGTTGGTTCACCCTCCGCCTATGCTTAGATTAAAGGCCTGTTATTAATATTACTATTTATTTATTATTAAAATTATTGTAATATTATATTATTAATATTATTGTAATAATATTTCACAAAATTACGTTTTTTTTTTTACAGTATTTTTCATCAAATAAATGGTGAGCTTATAGGAAACATCTTTCAAAAACATTTGGAATCTGAACCATTTTGCTTCATTGTTTTCTTTAGTATCAGTTATTAACCTCTGAGCTCTCAGTGTAACCTTTATGTTATTATATGCAGATATACAGTGCTGGGTAGTAACTGATTACATATAATCTGGATTGTGTAATCAGATTCTGCAAATTAAGTACTTGTAATTAGATTACAGTATTTTAAAAGCAGACTACAGTTACTTTTTTATTGATTATATGATAACATATTATTCACACAATAGCAGTCAATTATTCAGAATTTGATTCTCCCTCATTTTTCTTTCATCTTTTAAATGTTAATTTCTAAAATGGCCTGCTGCTTATATACTCTCAGAAAGTCGTGCAGTTTTGTGGACATTCACACAGAGACCAGTCATTAGTCAGGTGGATATAATTACACAGAAAATTAAGAGGCTAAACAGCATTTGAACACTGGATTTACAAAAATCAATTCAATAGTGTTTTCTAAACATTTCAACATTGCATCAATTAGCTACTGATGAACTCATTAATTTTTATATGAATTTTTACTCAGGGGGTTATTTAACCCCAGTTTGGGAAACCTTGACGTAATATAATGTTTAATGCACTTCATTATAACAATGAATGTAATATATTCTTCTTCTCTTTGTATTTCTATATCAATATGGTATAAGATTGTCCTATTTAAAGGGGTCATATGATGTTGCTAAAAAGAACATTATTTTGTGTATTTGGTGTAATGAAATGTGTTTATGCGGTTTAAGGTTCAAAAAACACATTATTTTCCACATACTGCACATTAATGTTTCTCCTCTATGCCCCGCCTTTCTGAAACGCGTCGATTTTTACAAAGCACATCGGTCTGAAAAGCGAGGTGTGCTCTGATTGGCCAGCTATCCAGTGCATTGTGATTGGCCGAATACCTCAAGCGTGTGACGGAAATGTTACGCCCCTACCATTTATGCAAATCTTCCCACATAGTGATGTAGACATGTGGGGGCGAGTTAGAACAAGCCATTTTAGGTAGGCGTGGCTGACTCTGAACTTTTATAAATAATATCTCTTTGGATTTGAGACTTTAGTCTTTGCAACTTTACAGATCTTCTTTATGCACCAAGAGCTTGTAACACTCCAAAGAGAAAGGAAAAATAATTGAAATCGCATCATATGACCCCTTTAAATCATGCGATAAACGATTGAGGTCAAAAGTATTCTAAAAGTAGTCTGATTATAGTAGCTCAAATGTGTAATGTACAGTAATTAACTACAATTTTTGGAATCAGTAACGGACTGCAATTTGCAAGTAGCACCGCAAATCTAATCAGATGATGCATAATTAGCATATTTTAGAAATATGAACCAGTAAAGTCACAATACATTTTTATTTTGATGTATTGTGTGTATATGGTGAAAGAAAACTTTTTGGCCTTTTCACCTGTAGCTCCTCCCCTCCGCGCACACGTCACGAGCCGGAGAGCTCCCCTCGCGCGCCTGCGAGACTGCGCCCATCACACCGAGAGCCAGCAGGCTGAACAATGGCAGCATCCAGCACCTGAGCTAAAGATGGAGACGTGCTGGAGCTGATGAGTGCTCTTCGGCGGAGATTTGAACACGCTGCTGCTGTCATCAGAGATGGAGCGATAGAGGAGCGCGAATCAGCGGGCTGTTCTCCATCACTGACGGGAGGCCCGGGATGCGCGAAAACATGCACAAGTGCCTCCGATAAAGGAAATTATTTCCACGTATGAGCTGTTTTGTGGCGTTTAAAGCTCTCTGCGCTAAGAAATAAACACTATCTGGCGGCGTAAGGAACGGGTAAGTCATCTGACGCGCTCTTCTGCGTGAGATACGGATGAAAACGCACCACTTTATCAATATGCATGCACTGCATGACTATTCCAATACAGTGCACACATCGATATTAGGAGATATGATGAGGAGGTGTTCATTGCGTCTGTAGTAATGTTACTTTTGGCTTGATGAAGCCCTGCTCACTTCTGACACTAAGCGTTTTTGGGCACGTTTCCTACCGAGTTGTCTATATGGGCACCATAGTCTCATTGACAGCCTTTTGGAACATCATGATCTCAGGAGCTGCCTACATAGATGTTTTTGGTCACCGTGGTATCAAAAAACTAATGAGCCTACCCTGACATCCTATTTGGACATTATGGTGTCCTACCTAGAGGGCATTTTTGGGAGTCTTGGTGTAAAACATTGAGTGTTGCCTTCCTAGACAGCATTTTTTGGCCATCGCATGGACTCATAAGTGGACTGCTTGCTTAGACATCATGTTGGGATACCGGAGCTCAAAACTATAGTAGGCTGCCTACCTAGACAGCATTTTTGGCCATAAAGACACACAAGTGTTCTTTGCCTAATTTTATTGTCTTGTGCCAAAAAGTAAAAACAAATATACGATCATTTTCAAAAGATGAACTGTGAATACTAAAATACATTATGCACGCGTGCCTTCGAGATGCATATTTGGGAGCAGTACGGAAATGCAGCATTTGTCTTATCAACCTCAAGTTCTTTAGGTTTCAAGAACAGTTTCATATCAGAATTTGTGGACGTGATGGTCTCAAAACCTAGGGATCACTCCTGACCATCAATGACTGTGTGGAGAGGGGGTCAGTGGATTTGGGGAAACTATAGGATATGTCAAAGATGCTTGATCCAGGATGCATTTTAGGAATTGTACAGAGGGCCTGAAATCTGGTGTTGTGCAGATTTGATCATCTGTGACGACTGTGTTTGTTTGTAGTCTTATAAAAGAACTGAATCACATTCCCATTGAATCCATTGGCAGTTCGGAGCACTCTGTCAGCCCAATCTGTGCCGCTCACTCACTGAGTCACAAGTCTGTCAATGGGCTAGTGTTTTTCTTTGTTTTTTCCCCCCAGAGTTTAGTCATAACGTCTGCTGGTTTTCTTCTCTACGGTCATCGCAACAATGCCCTCAGAGATGATGGCTATGAGGATGAATGTTTTTTGAGGGGACCAGATGGCATCATGAAATATTTGAACCTGAAGCCAAAGTGAGATTCATAATTTGCACGAGAAAGATATTTATTAAAAGTTAATTAATAGATGGTCTCCGCTCTAATGCATCCATTTTTCTTTTTTTCCCCCCCCATGTTGTATTTGTTCTCTATCATTTTTGATTCCATGACATTCCAGTTCTGGCTTCTGAATTCTGATTTATCCTTCACTTGCATTCCACTCATTATTTCCTTAGTTGTTTTTTTTTTTTTCATGCATCTCTTTATGAAACAACTCACTTGCATTGATTTGAGTTGAACTCGGTAAGCGTTGTCACCGTTGTTGTGAGGGTATTGTTTTTGTGCGTTTAATTGAAAGACCTCGGCCTGTGGGATTTCTCAAAGCTACTTTACTACTAAGCTACTGCGGCAGCAAAAATCCCTTGTTAGCCACATTACAACAACAGTTTTGCTAAGTGATTGTGTAGCTAGAACCTACCTAGATGACTCACAGGAAACTGAGTATGTGTCAATTAGTCAGATCAAGGATGGTTAAGCAGCTCTTATTTGGTCATTTTGAGATTATCAACGTTAAAACGTTTATGTGGCCATTGAACCAAAATTTTGTCAGTTCCAAAAACTACCAATAGGCTCAACTACTATCTCAGTTTCTGTTTTTACATCAAATTTGGCATACATATTGTGCAAAATGCATGCACATTTAAATGCAATAATTTTTTTTGTATATCTTAGCTATCATTTATCTGTTGTCAGTTTCTTTCTAGTTATTAAAATCATCATTGGCCAGTAGAAAACCCATATAGTCCCACCAATCGTTTCAATCATATGCTACCATTATTTGCATTATCCACAATACATATATGATGTGTCATATCCTACCACTGGGTCAGTACATGTTTTATTTTCAGCAGCTGTGATTTTCTATGTCTGAGTCATATATTGCAGCATGTCTTTCTCTTGGACCGTGGATAAGCTCAGTCAGGCAGACTGCAGCGGAGAGCCGACGCTGTAATTAAACAGCGAGGTGAAGTCCACGGGAGATTGTTCAGCTTCTTGATTGCTTTTCATGGCCGGAGGGGGAGAGAGCTCAGGCTGTTCCTGAGGGACAGAGCCACAACGTCTTTTCATGCTTTTACAGCCTTCCTGTGATCTCCACACACTGATAGCTCCAGACACTCTGCTATCTGCTCACCTGAGGCTGAAGTTCATCAGCTGTGAAGGAAATCACGCTGAAATTAATATGAATGAATGTTTTGTCTGTTCAAAATATATTCCTTTTGATGGGGTATTGTCCTCTAATTGACAATACTGAGAATTTTTCTAGTCGTTTTTTGGTGTTAGCCGTGCATTTGTCCTGGTGTTGCCGTGTAAGTGAACCCTTCAGTAGAGCTGCTTAATTTAATTGGACAGGATTTTGGGTCATCATGGGCTGAAAACCTAGTGAACTGTCTAGATGGCATGTTTGGACATCATGGTTTTAAAACCTAGTGAGCTGCCTAACTAGATAGCACTTTTAAACCTTGTTCTCAGGGTCCAGTTAGGTTCTTCCTAGACGTCATTTTAGTGTAAAATACCATGGAAGCTGCCTTTGTATTGACTGGATTTTTGGGCATCGTTTTCTCAAAACCTAGCGAGGTACCTACCTAGACTTTGGGTATCTAGACCTATCTAGACATTGTTTAGCACTATAGTCTCAGAATTTAAGCTGCCAACATATACAGCATTTTTGGGCATCATATAGTCATAAAGTTTAGGGAGCTGCCTACCTATACGGCATTCTTGTTTGGTTTTAAGACGCAAAGTTTTAGATCATTCTTTCCTAATACTTAATAGACAGCATTTTTGGCCATCATAGGCACAGACATATAAAGATGCTGTCTAGGTAGGTAGCTTGTTTGGTTTTTAGACAAAAAGTGCCAAAAAGCAGACCAAACAAACAAATATACGATCATTTTCAAAAGAAGAACTGTGAATACTAAAATACATTATGCACACATCCCTTCGAGATGCATATTTGGTAGCAGTACGGAAATGCAGCATTTGTCTTATCAACCTCAAGTTCTTTAGGTTTCAAGAAGTTTCATATTTGACCATTAATGACTGACTTAGGCAGCATTTGTGGACATGATGGTCTCAAAACCTAGTGATCACTCCTGACCAAACATTACTGTCCAGCTTCTGGTTGAGACATCTGGAAAGGGGGTCAGTAAATTTGGGCAGACTATAGGATGTGTCAAAGATGCTTGAACCAGGATGAAATACCATGTAAGCTGCCTGTGCAGACTGTATTTTTGGGCATCATGGTCTTAAAACTTATCTAGGTGCCTACCTAAACTGCATTGCTTGGTATTGTAGCCTCAGAGCTTCAGCTGCCAACATAGAAAGCATTTTTGGCAATATATAGTCATAAAGTCTGGAGCTGCCTACCTAGATGGCATTCTTGTGCATGATGGTTTCTAAATCAAATGAGCTGTATATGAAGATGGCATCTTTAGGCATCATGGTCTCAAAACATAAAAAGCTGTCTGCCTGAACCACATTTTAACCTGTGTGTGTTTTGAGAAGTGCCCCTACGCGGTCCTCTAGAGGTCTTTAGCCATGTTCTTATAGTATTTTTGGTGCTGTTACAGTGTAAGCAGACCCTTCAGGAAAGCTGTATACTTCCTCTTTCTGGCAAACAGCACATTTTTCTCTTCATTCTTGGCACACACTAAAGTGCACGTCTTTGTTTCCCTCACATTTAAAAGCTTATTAAAATGCCATGTGCATGGAACACACTGTATCTGGTTTAACTATACTATAATGTACAGAAAACATTCATCTTTCTGTCTGATGTGATAATTTAGTGTGGAAGTACACATCTGAATAAGCAGAGCTGTTCGGCTCAAGTAGCTCTTGATGGAGCTGTTTTTTTTTTTTTTCAATGTGAATGGTGTGGTGGTTTTACGCTACATGTAAATTGCAGGGCTGTAGTGGCTATGGTCAAGAGCTCTTTGATGAAATCATATTCCAGCCATGTGTGACTCAGAGAGTTGTCAACAGTGTGCTGGTTCACATAGAGATGACTGCAGGTGCAACGCAACACTTGATTTCATCAAAACAGGAGGCAAAATCACAACAGTCTGAAAGTGAATGATCTTCTCCAGATGAAATATCATTGTAATTGCATTTTTGTAGAGAATGTCGTCCAAAGACAAGCTCAGTGGCTGCTGTGCAATTTCTGAAAACGTCACCAACTGATGTAAAAGCAAGAAAGCCAAAGCTTGTTTTGTTTGTTGTGTTTTTTTTTTACACATTTTCACCACAAGAGCACTTTCTTGAAGTTAAGCCACCAAAACAAAACTCAATTAAACAATAGCTTAAAATGAAAGTTTAATGGCAAGTAGGAAGTATTTATGGCCGTTACATTTTCTCAACACAATTGTGGAGTTAATTTTGGACTTGCACATGTTTTGTTGGTAATACATTCATTTAATTATCTCCTATTAAGAGTTGTATCTTACAAATCAGTATCAAAACACATGATCAACATCAGTAGTCGAGTTTTGTCAATATCTGATTCGAACTAAAAAGTTATTTTTTCAGCTATATAGCATTTTTCAGCTGAAATGAACACGATTCACACAAACTATGGTTACAGGGGCAGAATCTCCATTAATAAAGTCTTATTTTCATGCGGTTCATTGAACAACCTCACAACATTCGCATCACATAGCTCCATATGTATGGCTTTTCTGAAGTAGTAAACTTGCTTGGTAGCGCACCCGGTACACTTGTGATGTGAGGTGCTTTTGTTTCTTTCAGCTGGGTTTAGGGTCGGGTTTAGTGTAGGTGGTATGTTATTTTAAAGGTCTATATAGTGTGATAGACCTTTTAGCACCACTCACCGGTCATTTCATTTCCAAACAACCAATGTAATAAAACATCGCCAGATTCACGTTCTTCTTTTTTTGGATAAAACTGAATATGCTTTTAGTGCCACTGACTAGACAGCACACAGAAGGTTTGTTCGGTAGCTCATATGATACGGCTTTGCACTGACATTTCACTTTGAAAGTGTGCAAGCAGCAACGTAATATTTTGCAGAAATGTCACCACAGGTATCTTTTTTCCAGTGAGCCTGGTTTGGGATAGAAATGCACTGTGATGGACTATAGCTGTGGTAAAAATCATTTAAGAAAACAGAATACAAATGTCATTGTATATTAGAACGAGTGTTGGATGCCTTCATAACACAATCAAAATAATGCATAATACATAGAGGCTTCACAGAAAGCATTCCTGCTTTATCTTGGGCGTTTTAATTGTGTGCTCGGTGGCGTTTTCATTACCCAGCCCCCCATCATCAGTGGCCTGCAGTGACACTAGAGTCTTTGTGTCTCTCGGACTCTTAGGCTGGCAGCTCTGGATTCAGGATCTGCCACTGGAGCAGCTGCCTTTAAACACCACCAAATGAGCAGCAAAAAATGAGTCATGACAGGCGCGTTTCCATTACAGATTTGCACAAAACTTTGGCAATATTTTCAGCACAGAGAGCCACTTCAGAAACCTGCGTGGTGCGGCTGGATTCTGGAATAAACACAAGCATTGTGGCCGCAATCAGCTTCAGTGGCCGTATCAGAGCCACACTGCACCACAGACGTGTGCAGTCTGCAATGTAAATTGTCTAAGCATTAATGGTAGGAAAAGCCCCTTATACTGGAGCGCGGCCACTTATGAAGTGTTTCTTGGAGGTTATAGTACATTGAAGAATGATCATATGACTTTTTACATACGCCATGTGACCTGTAAATGCGAAAAAGCCGTTTCCATTGCAGTTTTGCGAATTATTCCTTTTTCGCATTGCCTGAAAAACCACCTCATGCGAGCGTAAAAACTTTTTTGCGATATATGGGCATTTTTTTGCGAAATTGACGCGTTTCCATTAGACATTTCAATTTGCGCAATTTGAAGGGTAATGGAAACGTGCGTAATGTTTTGTGCTCGTCTCTTTCATCCAATTTTTCAAAGGCTGGTATGATGGTGTATTAATGGTTAAAGATCTGGGCTGTTAACTCAAGGGTACTAGGATCAAACCCCCGTAGGGTCAATTTATGAAGCTAAGATGTTAGATTTCATATGACATTAGGTGTCAAGCATAAAGAATAAATGGGAAATATTGTTCATTTTGAGTTTATTTGTGTAGATTTTCGATGCGTTTTAAAGTATGATTTGTGAAAGACCAAAAACAGTCAAAACCGTTACTCATAAAGATCCGAGATTAGAAGATCAGAAAGATCCAAGCTTTCATTAGACGTTTTCATGTTACTGCATTATCTAAGGACAATCCTATTATGATTTTTTTTTTATTGTTGTAATCAGAATTATTATACACACTCTCAGAAAAAATGGTACAAAAGCTGCCACTGGGGCCTGGGGGCCTTACGCTTTCAAAAGGTACTAATATGTATCATTTAGGTACTAATATGTACTCTTTAGGTATTAATATGAACCTTTAAGGTACTAATATGCATCTTTAATTACAGTATAAAGTCAAGCATTGTACTGTGGAGCAGTAGGCAAGTGTTTTAGTCTGTTTAAAGTGGTGTGGTTGTCAGATGATAAGCTTTAAACTCCTTTATTCTCAGAGAGGTTGGCAGTGTCATGTTTTGAAGTCCTTTGACTCAAATGATTTCAGTTGTTCAGAACAGAGAATTATGAAGGATGTTTGGATTTCTATGAGGTTGAACCCTATATCATTTTAAACTCTTCCAACGCAAGACATGCTTTGTACAACATTGTTTTACATTTTATCACAGCTGCCAATGCCAATTGCATTGAGAAAAGTTCTTACTGGCCGTGAATCTATGCATGCATTGTGTTGCATTATTTTTGTATTTTTATACTTTGTACTGCCCGATTTTTCTGGCATGAAAACAGTCACTCACAGTACCATATTTGAAATGAGACACTCCATGTCTCTCAGTGAAACAGCACCTGTCACTAAAACATGTGATATAGGGATGTTCATTTCGGTTATTTTTCCTAACCGACAACCGACGCTCGTTAACCGATTGTTAACCGTTAACCGACAAGATTATTTTAAATTAGAATTGAATTAAATTAGAAAGGATACGTGTCTGTGACCCGTTAAAAATACTAACATTTGTTTCCCGGGGATTCATTTTGCATGCGCAAAAAGCAGCAAACAACAGAACATGAGAATTCACCTGCATCACATCACGCACCTGCAGCGCTTCTGCGAGTGGAGAAAAACATAATAAAGCTAGGCTATATAACGAATAAATAGGCCTATATGAGAAACACGAAAGGAAACAGATGGCAGAAAGCGGCATCCTATTTTTCTTAAGGCTTATTTTACAAAAGCACAAAGATTTGTTTTATTGTGAATGTACACAAATAAAGGCAAACCTTTTACAATTCCGATTATCTGAAAAAATAGGTTAAATAATTAAATTACTTTTAAACCATTTAACTGATTGCATTAATCGGTCAAAATTCTTACGGTCGATTAACCGGTTAAACGGTTAAAATTAACATCCCTAATGTGGTATTTTAACCATGCCACAAACCTTTTTAAATATTTTGATAAATTACTTAAAAAATAAATAATTAAATTACTTTTTAAACCGTTTAACTGATTGTATTAGTCGGTCAAAATTCTCACAGTCGGTTAACCGGTTAAATGGTTAAAATGAACATCCCTAATGTCATATGCTTCCTCATATTTGCTGGTTTGATGTAAAGAATATTCCACGTGTCCCAGGAAGTTCTGGAGAAAACAGTGCATTCATTTCAGATTGCACTGTATACGGTCATATCTCCCAGTCCTACAGGCAACCTTTCCTGTAAACCATGTCTCATCTCTCAGTGTAGGCAATGAGACTTTCACCTGTTTGTAGACTCAGTCTTGGCCAGGAAGCTTCAGCCAGCTGGCAGACAGGGCTGTCATCAGCATGCGGTGGTATGTCAAGGGTTTGTTTCTCCACCTCACTGGGACAATCTCACTGGACTCGAGACATTTCACACACAGCACCAGATCCAAACAGGGTTTTCTGAGTGGAAGAGAAGGAAGGAAAACTCCTTTTTATTCATTATTAATCCACATATCTGCTCCAATGCCTTCGGCACCGCCAATTAATTTTCTTTCAAAAATCATTGAATCAGTAGGAAGTCAAATCACAAAGACATGGCATATTTAATCATAACTGTATTAATAACACCAATCTCAATTCTTGTTCCTCATAGTTAGTCTGACTCACACATTAACCCGAGTTCATCGAACACCAACTGATTCAGTAACGCTAACGATGACAATAGTTCTGGCTGAAACCCTAGTGAGCCGCCTACCTAGACAGCATTTTTAGGCATCTAAGGCAGTTTTGCAAGTCTAGAGAGATGGTGAATAAAACTATATTCAATTTAATACTGAAAGTTAGTGAAACTATTTCAATCCTGTTAAAAACCTCACTATTTTAGCCAGTGTTTTGTTTGTGCACTAGAGCGGTCACTAACGATTTTGGTAATCGGTCGATTATTCTAGACTCAAGCAAACAATAGACTTTAAAATGACTTAAAATACATATATGATAGCAATGAAGACAAAAACTGCACTACATTACTGAAACAAATATTAAAAGTTTTGGATTTTTGAACAGTTGGATGTCTAAAATCAATGCAACATGGTGGGTGGAAAATGAGATTTCACATTTATAACTTAATCAACATGGGTGCTTTATGTACTATATGTATAAATACAAATACATGGGCATATATGAAAATATATATTTTCCTCATAATTGAGTACATATATTGTACATACATGTTCCCATATAAATGTGAATATATAAGGTACATGTGTGTTCAAATATATTTGCACACACACAATACCATATTTAAATGCATGTACATCTACAGTATATATTATGGTAGTGATCTGTTTAAAGCATTGCATTAGTGGTTATGCACATGCTCCAGAAACAAGCCTTGGTGTTTGACCCACGTCATGTGCTAATCCTGTTCTTTCCTGTTTGTAAAAGCCCCGAATGAAATACAATTTTTAAAATGTATTTGTATTTGGTTTTTTTGCAAAGCAAATTGTTTATTTCATGAGAAGCAGGAATTTGTGAAGTAAAATCAATCCAGCTTGATGCAGGGAATTGTTTTTCAAGGTTTGCATTTCTTGAATTTCTGCTGTAATTATGTTTTCAAAACCTCAAGCACCAAAACAAGAACTGCTCCCAACATCACATATTCAGTCTACTCTGTTGTAAGGCTTCACGTCATCACATTTTCCCTGCTAATGTCTGTTTTAGCGGAGTATTTAATACAGCCTGAGTATTAATTGTAGTTTTCATTTCCGCTGCGATGAGCTGTACTTTTCTCTGGGGACCGTGGCTTCCCCCATCACATTTGAAATCAATTACATCTCATTCTCTCCGGCCTATCTAACTTTCTCACTTTGCCTGGCCTCTCTTCATTTCAGGTTCTTCCTTCTACGGCACATTTTAAAGCCCTTCTAGGGGCAATGTGTGATAAATAATTAACTCTCCAGAGACTCGAATATCCATATGTGCCTTCTGTGTGCTATTGACTCTAGTTTAATGCTTCCGTAGAGATTCATACTATTGTGTCTTTCTGCTCTCGGATGTAACGAACAAGTCTCATACATATTGTAGAAAGCTTCTTGTACAGAAAACCTATGGATTTGGTCTTGGCCCTCCATGACGCACTAGCCATTAGGAGTTTGAAGAGCATGCTAGTTGTGCGCGCTGCCTCAACACAATGTAACGCTTGTACACATGCTTTCACACACACGCGGCCACGGCAGCTGAGCAGAGTTAACATATATGTTCTTGACGGCTCCTGCCTATTTTAGAACACGCCAGGTAGGCGGCTAACTTGAACTGCGGAGGATCTCTGTGCAGCAAAGACTGCGTCTAATTAGTTTGTCTCATTATGTCTTTGTGCTGGAAATTTCTCAAATTAGTGCTATGGCACAGAATGTGAGGATGCTCATTAGGGTTGTCATGAGAAATGTGAGGATGGCGACTGTGGTCGCCTTGCAGCAGGACATGCAAGTAGGCAGCGGCTCTTGCTTAACCTGTTGAAATTTCCCATTACCTGTGCTAAATGGGCTGTTTACATGCTACATGTAATGGCCATGTGCAGCACAGGCAGCTGAAACGGGTGACGGACCATGTAGATGTCCTTAAAATGTGTTAATGGTGTTTTTTTTATGTTTCTGATCACCTGAACAATTATTTGTAGCAAACCATGCATCAAATTGTTTTGCTGTTCATATCTAGGAATATGAATCTTAATGAATTAGTGATTCTTGTTTGAGTCCATGTAAAGATTCTGGTTCATTTATGATTCTATTAACAGTTAAAACAATAATTGCTTTTATGAGTCTTGGCAGCCTGTTGTGAAATGATGAGATTTGTGAAACAGAACAGATTTGACAAATCAAAACTAAATCCAGTGTACATTTCTTTCATAAGGTATTTACGTTTCACAGACCTGTCAGTGATTGGTCTTAAAGGGATCATTCAAGCAAAAAAGCATATTCTGTCATCATTTACTCATCTTCTTGTCAGTCTAAACCTGTTCGACTTTCTGTCTTCTGCAGAACACAGAAAAATATGTTAGGCAGAATGTCCGTCTCAGTCACTTTCATTGTACTGAAAAAAAGACTAAGTGACAGACAGTCTGTCATTCTTCCTGTTCTATGGAAGAATGAAAGTCATACAGGTTTGAATGACATGAGATTGAGTACATGATGACAGAAGTTTTGGGTGAGCTATTCCTTTATTTATAAATTAGAGAAAAATGCTAAACAAAAATGTGGTACGTAACACCATTTTTTTTTTTTACCACTGATTACAAAAAAAAAATCAAGTGTATCTTTAACTCCACATTTTCATCTGAACAAACAGTCCATAATTATGGTATCACTTTGCAATAAGTTTTTATTTGTTCACTATATTTAATGCATTAATTAACTTTAACTAACAATGAACAATACATTTGTTATTAATCTTTGTTAACGTTATTTTTTCTATATAACGTTATAATAATTTCTAGTCCATGTTAGCTCAGGTTCATTAATGAACATTAATAGATGTATAATGTATTAGTAAATGTTGGAATCAACATTAAAGTGATAGTTTACCCAAAAATGAAAATTAGCCCATGAATGCGGTGACGAACACAGAAGTGACAAACACGGAAGCCCAGAGGAGAGAGCAAAACAAAACACTGCTCATGAATTAGAAGTATAAAACAAGGATTTGTTAAAAAAAATTACAGAGGATTTTGATGTAAGCGAAGAGGAGACGGGTTTTTCTTTGCTGTAAACAAGACTTGGTTCTCGCGAGATTGTCATATTCTCATTTTCTACACAGAGCCGTAGTTCACTGACAAGCTACGCAATATCGCGTTCATAATCGCATGCGATTTATCGTGCAGCCCTAGTTGTATGCCAGGTTAAAGAGATGGGTCTTTAATCAAGATTTAAACTGACAGAGTGTGTCTGCCTCCTGAACAACGCTAGATAGATTGTTCCAGAGTTTGTGCGCTAAATTGGAAAAGGATCTGCCACCCGCAGTTGATTTTTATATTCTAGGTATTATCAAATGGCGAGAGTTTGAGAGCAGCCATCAAGTGTTAGACAGTGTTCTAGATTATTACATGCAGAGGTTTTTGGTCCAATAATTAACACCTCTGTTTTTCAGAATTTAGCTGTAGGAAATTACTAGTCACCCAGTTTTTTATATCATCTATGCATTTCGTTAGTTTTGCAAATGGCTATGTATCGTCGGGCCATGAAGAAATATAGAGCTGAGTATGATCAGCATAACAGTGAAAGCTAACACCATGTTTCCTGATGATATCTCCCAAGGGTAACATGTAAAGTGTGAAAAGCAGCGGTCACAGTACTGAGCCTTGAGGTACTTCATACTGTACTTGTGATCGATATGATACCTCTTC
Source organism: Sinocyclocheilus anshuiensis (assembly GCF_001515605.1). Classification (NCBI taxonomy): domain Eukaryota; kingdom Metazoa; phylum Chordata; class Actinopteri; order Cypriniformes; family Cyprinidae; genus Sinocyclocheilus; species Sinocyclocheilus anshuiensis. Next base: position 1,341,185 of record NW_015551122.1, read on the forward strand.
ATTCACTTCTACGAATTGATGACAGTCAGATAAGTAAGATTTGAACCATGCCAATTAGACTTGCTGCGATTGACGGTGATACCGTTGTTAAGCCACAACACCGGTTACGTCACTTGCCCACCGCGGCACCGACCCCCACCGTCGTTTTGATTTTTTATAGTAATAAAAATAATTTAGTTCAGTAAAAGAACAGACACTACAATTAAAAACTGAACGCGGATGCTCAGTGCAGTGTGCCGAACGACAGTCTCATCACAGATCAGATTTAATTTATCCAGTGAGGAGAGTGAGTCGAGCTGACTGACAAGTAGAGTGGGATGAGACAGACAAGACGATGGCGGATGATTTAGTTTCAAAACGAAATGCATTTTGGATTTTGAAAAGCCTGTTGACTTTTGCCGTTTATCTAAGGTGATTTTGGAAGTTTTTTTAAACATTC
>NW_015551122.1:1341633-1350043 GCF_001515605.1 Sinocyclocheilus anshuiensis
CCTCCAAGCTTTCTTATTCGTTTTGCTAATAAACGTTCTACGTTTCTTATTTATTTGGTTATATATTATACATATTTACTCATTTCCAGTTTTGTATACCTATTTGAACTTTATGTAAGTTATTTGTTATTTTATATTAGGCATAGCTTGCCCTATAGCATGGTGTATTTTTATTCGTTTGGTTAATAAACGTTCTACGTTTCTTATTTATTTGGTTATATATTATACATGTTTACTCATTTCCAGTTTTGTATACCTATTTGAACTTTATGTAAGTTATTTGTTATTTTATATTAGGCATAGCCTGCCCGGTACATGGTGTATTTTTATTCATTTTGTCAATAAAAGTTATATGTTTTATATATAGGCTAAAGTAAGTTTGACATTGTATTTTGTTGTTGTATTCAAGCAATTGACGCCGAATTGCCACTAATTCGAAAGTGAAAGTAAAATGCGCACAGCGCTTTTAAGCTGTTTAAAAGCGAAGGAAAGCGAGGAAAAGAGGGAAAATTCAAACAAACTAAAAACGAACAATTGCTTTACGCCGAATTGCCGCTATTTGAAAGTGAAAGTAAAATGTGCACGCCGCTTTTACAAGCTATTTAAAAGCGAAGGAAAGTGAGGAAAAGAGGGAACGCCCCTGCCCCCACGGTGATACCGGTATTGTCGGTGTTGTCACACGTCGATTAACCGGTGGGAAAATTTCCACACCGTTACAACCTTAATGCCAATGCAATTCCACTAATGCCAATATGATTTTGTAGTCTACTCAAAAGAATGTTGTGGTCGATAGTGTCAAACGCAGCACTAAAATCCAGTAATACTAATAGAGAAATACAACCACGATCGGATGGATAAGAGCAGGTCATTTGTAACTCTGATGAGAGCAGTCTCATTACTATGATACGGTCTAAATCCTGATGGGAAATCCTCACAGATACCATTTCTTTCTAAGAAGGAGCATAGCTGAGAGGATACTGCCTTTTCAGTTCCAGTTTGAGGATTTTAGATGGGCAATTCATTTCTGACACATGTAAAAACAAATTATTCAACCATTATATATACAACCTTACCTGGAAATGTACTTTACTCTCATGCTATGCATTATGTACTGAATAGCCAATCTCAATTGCTTGAATGTTATATCACAAAAAGGTAAAATATATTATTGCCCAGTGATATATAAAAAAAATTATATATAGTACATCCTACTTTACCTGCATAAATACAGCATGCTCAAGTAAAGCAAAATGTCTCAAAATGTAAACTGTATTATTGCACAGCTTAATCCACAGACTTGCAGTACACTCAAGTATAATGAGATATGTACAATATAGTATATATCAAATTATTGATTTTTTATTTAATATTCAAGTTGTTTTTTTTTTGTATCCATGTATTAAAAAAAGACCCAAACTGCTCCAGTCTTCCAGCTGCTCGTCAGTGTACTTTTTCACTGAAGCTGCAAGGAGCTTCTTGTTGTTTTGTTTTGTAGTGTCCTTTATCACTGAAGCTTTCCCAACAGCCATCTCTCTCTCTCTCTCTCTCTCTCTCTCTCTGTGTGTCTTACTGTAAAGGCAGCAGTGACATAGCAGTGTTTGGCCAACCCCCCCACACCCCACCCAGTAATTGGTATTCAGAGTGGCAGCTGGGAGCCACATAGACATTTCAGACCGAGCGCAAATTCAGTCAATACACTGGTTCATTAGAGCACTGAGTCACTGCAAGCTGCCTCATTTGTTTGTGTTTGTCCAATACTTGCTCTTAAGAAGCACCCGCTGCCCATTGACATGAGATACCTGACAAAAGGATAGCTCTGCTTTATAGTCACTCTTGCGGTCAGTTGAATATTATCACACCGGCACTCCACTCAGATGGAAGTGACAAGCATATTGTCACATTCATTGCGTTACCGTGAGCTGTTATCATGCTGTGCGCTTGGTATTAAAGGGAACGTGTTTCATGTTGAGGGATGCGCGCTCGCTATTAAGATTGACTTGAAATGCATCCTGAAATTGGCGCAAATAGAGGGGTCCTGTTGCTAGATTGAATGGTGGTTTCGAGAAAGCGGGACTTTATGTTTGGCTCTGAGCGGCTTGTTTGTTCCAGGAGCTTTCAGTCATACACATGGACCAGCGTGACCCTCATTATGGTTGCTTGGGAGAGCATGTAAATGGGGTAGTTTTCGCCACAACTCCAAAGGGCAGCTGAGTAGAGGCGCCTAACCTTTCCGACTCATAGAAGACATCAACCATACAAATAACTCATTAACCTTATCCACTTAATGGGATGCCCGCACCCACTGCACCGGACTCTTTTAATTGGCCATCGCTAAGCCTAAAATGGCACGTCCCTTTATGAGCTGGTAGAGTCACGGGCCACGGTGGGAGTGGGAATTGGCCCCCGTTGGGTCGTGCTCTTAGCGAGGGTGTTGTTTTGGGGGTTGAATGCGATCACAGAGGAGCATTGATTGGGTGAGCTGAATAAGAAGCGGTTTTTTATCACCTCGTTCAGAAGCGGGATTGTCTTAGAGGCTGCCAGAATAAACGCCTCTAATGCCCCAAAGGATATGCGTGCCCCCTTCTCTCACACAAAGACCTCTGGAAGCGTCTACACCCACCAATCAATACACTTGATTACTACAGGGCAAATAACTAGAGCCTGCTGTTTTCCTTTTGAAGAACCGCCCAGAATCCTCTTCGCCCAAAGCACTTTCTTTGTCTATAATGCTGTGGACAGATACAGCGTAATTTCTCATCATATTATAATGATCTGCATTGTGTGTAGGTATTGATTAACATTGGCTGGTTAAGCTTGCAGATCCATGACTGCTGCTGTGCTTTGATCATATGGCCAGAAATATGCTCTTCTCAAGCTTGGTCAATGCATTGCAAATGTTGTAGGTACCCTATGTGGACGCAAATGTCTGTGCCGTTCAACTGGCTGTGTTATTATTCAGGTCACTTGTTTTAATCACGTTGACTATTAAACTTAACTTGCTCAGTGAGACTCTCTTCAACCTGTTGCTTCACTGTGACAGCGCTTGACCTGAAAGAGAAAACAGTATAAATTAAAATCACTCACTTTATTTTAGATAAAGTGAATGTAAACATTATGGATATTCATTTTGAGAGTTGATTAATAGTATTATTAAATTATTCATGTTTTTAAAAATGTTACACAATGGCAAAGGTAATCTAAATGTAAAAATTAGTGCTGTCAAACGATTAATCGTGATTAATATCATCCAAAATAAAAGTTTTTGTTTACAAAATATATGTGTGTACTGTGCATGTGTGTGTATTTATATATACATAATAAATATACACAGTCCACACGCATCTATTATGTAAACAAAAACTTATTTTGGATGCGATTAATCACGATTAATTGATTGGCAGCACTAGTGAAAATACCGAAAATGAGAGTGCACAAAGACTGATGATATATATTATAGACTAGAGTACAATTGTAGAATTGAGGCCCTACTCCTACCCTTTTTTAGTTCACTGGATCCAAATAATTAATAACGTTAATAACTGTTATTAATTCCTGTCATGATCCCAGCCTGTGTTCCCGTCTTGTGTCTTGTACTCTTATTTTGAAATGTATTTTCCCCAGTATTTCTGTGTTCACTCCTGTTTGCCTTTGGTTCTACCGCTGCCTTGTTTGTTACCATGACAATTCATTAGCTCCGCCCCCTTGTTACCTCGTCACACTGTGTATATATACTGTATATCCATGTGTTTCAGCGCTTGTTTGTCAGTTGTTGCTCCCTGTAGATGTTCTTGTCTTGGTTGTCTTTGTTCTCCAGCTCTGTGATTCCTTTTGTACCCATTTTTGTTTTGTTCTTTGTAGTATTAAACCTTATTTTGCATTTGGATCTGCCTCATCTCGCCATCATTCAGCCTAGCATAACAATTCCAATGTAACATTATTAGCTAAAGACCCCAGCGATATGAAAGCATTCTGTATTAGCTAATACTGCTCTGCCATCTTGGGTAATTTTGTCTTTCTTGCCTTATTTCTTATTTATTTTTTACAGACAGTGAAAGCAGCCTTGGATACGTTCATAAGTTTTCTTCACTGTAAAGGCCTGTTCACACCAAGAAAGATAACTATAACATGAACTGTATTATCATCCACACCAACACACAAAAACCTTCTGTTTATTATAAGCGCATGCTTCAGTTTTGTCATCTGCCGCTTTAAATGCTTGAGCTCTTTAAAGCAGGATACGTTCTGATTGGCTGTTTTCATTGTTCATCAGCTGGAAAAATTATTTTAAATGATTCCGAGGATATGGTTCATTAGTGCTGTTATAGTTGTGGTGTGACCTCTGCTATTCCTTTAAATTTAAATTACTTTTAAAACTATATCAATATATTTATTTTTCTTGGTGTAAATTGGCCTTAAAGGGATAGTTCACCCAAAAATGAAAATGTGATGTTTATCTGCTTACCCCCAGGGCATCCAAGATGTAGGTGACTTTGTTTCTTCAGTAGAACACATATGATGATTTTTAACTTTAACCGTTGCAGTCTATCAGTCGTATAATGCATGGCAATGGTAACAAAATCTATGAGAGTAAAAGAAACATGCACAGACAAATCCAAATTAAACCCTGCGGCTCGTGACGACACATTGATGTCCTAACACACGAAACGATCGGTTTGTGCCAGAAACAGAACAGTATTTATATCATATTTTACCTCTAATACACCACTATCACGCACCGCATGCCGTGCGCACGCCCAAAGACAGTTGGACATAGTGGTGTATTAGAGGTAAAAAATGATATAAATACTGTTCGGTTTCTGGCACAAACCGATCGTTTCGTGTGTTAGGACATCAATGTGTCGTCACGAGCCGCAGGGTTTAATTTGGATTTGTCTGTGCATGTTTTTTTTACTCTCATAGATTTTGTTACCATTGCCATGCATTATACGACTGATAGACTGCAACGGTTAAAGTTAAAAATCATCATATGTGTTCTACTGAAGAAACAAAGTCACCTACATCTTGGATGCCCTGGGGGTAAGCAGATAAACATCACATTTTCATTTTTGGGTGAACTATCCTTTTAAAAAGTGGGAACCTGCAACTGTTACATTTGAGAGCTATTTCTACCTGATTTTGTTGGTATAAATGAATATTTCGGTTGATTAGTGACTTTAAACAATGCAATAAACCAGTTAATGTAGATGTTTCAGTGCTGAAACATAAAAAGACCAGCTAGCTGAGTAAAATAAGGTCAGATTTAGATGAAGAAGATGCACTCAGTCATATTTTATTGTTCCTACTTGAAAACCATGTGGGTTATTTGCTGTTTGAGTCAGATCTCTAAAATAAATCACAGTAGGCGCGTAAAGGCATGTTAGCGACAGATCGGTGACGCGAGTGGCTGCTGGTTTGTATGGATTTCTCAATAACACTGCTTTCACACCCTACAGTATATGCACTTCAGGCAGGGGACACAGCACAACTACAATGCTCAAGATTGAATCCTGATACATGCTTGCGTTTTAGATATGGTCTTGAGAGAAAACGGCTGATCTGATTGTCGAGGGATGTTCTTGGTGTGTATCAAATCAAAGCAGTCTCTGTTAGCTGTAGCACGGGACCTGGGACAAAAGCAGAAGTGTCTTGTGATTTTAATTGAATGCTTTTAATTGTCTGTGGAGCATGACTTAGCAGAATATACAAAAGAAAATAAGTCTTGCATAATGGAGACAGCACTGCCCGCAAGACACAAATTAAAGCAGAGCTTGTTCATGATGGATGGCATTAGTTTCGAATTATGTGTCCTGAATTTTTATATTCTGCTGTTATTTGTGTTATATTGGGAGTCAATTGGGGGGTAATTTGGGCTCTTGACCCCAGTGTATGTGCACAGTGCAAACATTTTGACACTTAGTAAACACAATTACAAGATTGGCCCCAAGTGCTTACATGTCAACACAAAAATTGCAAAATTAATGAAAATTAGTCAAACCTTTCTTTAAATTATGCGTATTGAGGATTAAGTCTGCTCAAATTGGTCTTTTTAAGGAAAACTGTGGTTTAACCAAAGCTAGAGAGGCATCTTTGATTAAAAGAATAACAAGAAAACTAATCTCACACTTTCTCATCTTTAAATGATGCATGTCGTTGTTTTAATGAGCTTCAGTTGTATGTGAACTCTTGTTGTGGATTTCCAGTTGTTATGTAGCTTGTTGGTGGTCTCAGAAAAACAGTGTGGAGTGATATTTGTACATTTCAACTTATTTAGATTTTTTACGTGTTGATTTTCTTGTGCATCAGTATTCTAGTTCTCAACAAATTCATGAACATTATGCATAAAATAAATCTATGTAAATATCATAAATATCTCCTACTGTAAAATCACAAGTGTCCTTATACTACAAATGAGGTCAAATGTACAAATATCATTCCACACTCATGTTTTTCCTGAGACACAGTCATTTGCATAACTTATGCATACATCATGTATGGGTAAGCATAAAAGCAGTGTACATGCACATAATGTTCATAAGTCAGTGTAGTGAAGTGTAATGTGTGAAGAACACCGCAGGAGCTCTGACGTCAGACTCTCTCTCACACACACACACACACTTTTCTCTCTGCTTTTCACTCTTTCATGAACAATAGTAAACTGTAGATAGAACTCCGATTATACTAAACATTTGCAAACCAGTAAGTGCATTTGTCAAAACAAAAACCTGTAATTTGCTCAAAAACAAAAAACCTTAGTTCAAGTAATTATGTGCCATCAGAATGACCAGTCTTTCGGTCATGCTTCACAAACAAGATAGACATGATGTAATGATCACAATAGCCAACAGTGAACTCTGTCAGGTTTTCTTGATGTAAACTATGGCTGTGGCTTTCATGACAATGGAAATGCCAATTTCAAGAGCACAAATTTTCACATAAGTGAATGCGGGATACTGATTGCAAGAGGTCAGCATTGACAGTTACAGGTGGTCTGACAACAAATTACAGTACAATGTCATTTGTGATAAAGAATATATACAGTATATATATATATATATATATATATATATATATATATATATATATAGAGACATTTAAATGAAAACAAAAAAATAAAGCTAAAAACAATTCAAAATATTAAAAGAACAAAAGGTATGACATAACACTAAGCCAAACACCAAAAAATGCACACATATGTGTATGTACAGCCACACACACATACATATACATGTACATATATATAAATACATCCAATATATATATATTATTTCATTTCCATTTTGTATGTTGAAGTACTGAAATAACTAAAACTAAAACTTCATAAAAAACCTATATAGACATAATAAAAAACTAATAAAATGACAACATTACTACAACTGTAACTAAAATAAAAAGCGATACTTATCCTTTGCCGGTGTCCCTGCCCGGTGGAGTCGCACGGTAGAGTCGATGGTCTTTACACTCTTCGGTCTTCACACGACCGCTTCCGCGGTAAACTAAGCTTCTTTTTTATTCGTTTAGCAAAACTCAAATTTAATTCAGCTGGACACCCTTTCCTGTTTATCACAACAAATGGCCAAGCAAAGCGCACGACACTGACAAGTTACGCGATACAGTACGAGACCAAACGCGATTTCAGCACATATATATATATATAAACAATGACAACTAACTCAAGCATTTTGTATTTAATGACTTATGCAGATGTTTTGGGTGGTAAGACTATTCAACAGAGAACCAGGATCAACATGGCATTGTAAATAATCAATTGTGTAAGAACGAGAAATTGCTTTTATGATGTGTACAAGTGACTAGATGTGGAGGTTGAACAAGAAGTTTTGAGAATTTGTAAAGATGTGATCTGAGAAATGTACCAAAACACCCGAGAAAAAGGGCGGCTGAATTATTCCTTTAACTGATAGTTAAAAGTGCCATAGAATGGAAAACTGTATTTACCTTGGCATAGTTGAATAATAACAGTTCTGTACATGGAAATGACATACAGTGAGCCTCAAACACCATTGTTTCCTCCTCCTTATGTAAATCTCGTGCATGCAAAAGACCACTGAAAAATAGGCGAATCAGAACATAACACCGACTGTGACGTTACAGTTGGGATCACTGATAGTTACGCCCACAACATTTGCATATACCCGCCCATGTTCTATGCCAGCCGCCAGCCGAACCATCAGAAGTTCTGCAGGTATTGTGAAGAAACAAGCGAGGATAATAACGAAAATGGCAGATCATGGAAATAAATGTTATGTTCCAGGCTGTGCAGGGGATGTGAAGTGCAGGGCTGGGTTGGTGTCTGTATTCAGAAAGGCACTTAAAACAAATAACGCGTTCTAATAAAATAATGCGAGCCACTAAAGGGACATGTTAGCTGCTTGCTAGCGGTAGCCTGTTACAT
>NW_015551122.1:1350241-1359820 GCF_001515605.1 Sinocyclocheilus anshuiensis
GTGGATAAACTCTTAAAGGGACCGCAGTCCAATATTTCTGCTGCTGTCTGTCATGTTAATCAAAGAACAAAAGACAAAGAAAATCGTTTTCTGCTCTTGACTGAATATGTTTTATAACTTTAATGGTAAGCATTAATCTGTATTTCATTTTTACAATGAAGACTACAGAAATTAAAGTAATCAAATGTAAAATAACACTGTGTTATTTTACATTTGATTACTTTAATTTCTGTAGTATTTCTTACCTGAATAAAAACTTACTTAACCTGTGGAAAGCAGTTTCATAGCTCTCTTTATTCTATTGCATTTATTGGTGCTGTTGTTTGCCATTTTTTTTATTTGTTCTTATTTCATTACTGACTTTTTACTTGTGTTTTTTTATGAAAATAAAACTTTGCGTTGAAGAAAAGTAGATTTTTGTTTGTATATGCTGTCAATTATAGTTCTTAGAAAGAAAATCGGAATCGGCAAAAATCGGTATCGGCAGATCACACTAACAAGAAATCGGAAATCGTAATCGGCCAAGAAAATTGCAATTGGTGCATCTCCTTGATGCCCGCATTTTATATACAGTATAATTACCCAACGATATAACTGCGAGAGAGAGTATTGAAATATATATATTCCCAGTGTTTCCTTCCTGCTGTGTGAGCTACTGAAATGAGCCGCACTGTGAAACAGCCAATCAGAGCAGAGCTCAACATTATTATTCATGACCCTTCCAAATAAGGTAAAAACAGAGTATTTCATTCTAGGGACAAATCCTAGGGTTGTAAATGGACATGTAAAACCGTTTCTGGAGATTTTTTGATATTATGTTAGAATATTTATTTTCCTGTGTGAGTGTGCGCACATATGATTAAAGGGACAGTTCACCCAAAATTCTGTCATTTACTCTCCCTCAAGTTGATCCAAACCTGTAAGAGTTTCTTTCTTCTCTTGAACCCAAAATATGATATTTTGAAGAATGTTGGAAACCAAACAGTTACTGGTCCCCATTGACTTCCATAGTATGAGAAAAATACAATGTAAGTCAATGGTGACCAGCAGAAGAAAGAAATTCGCACAGGCTTGGAATAACCTGAAGGTGAAGAAATGACAGAATTTTTATTTTTAGGTGAACTGTCCCTTTAAGGTGCGATCATGCAGGTTGGGCTGGTTTAGCTGTACTTCTTAACGTGTCAGTATGTGGTTGTTGTAGCAGGTAGCAGAGCTTGTGTTTCTGTGCTCCGCTCGCTCAGCTCTGCATCCCCCACCGTTTGCACTGCAGCCAGCTGCTTCAGGAGCACAACTCTCTCTCTGCGGCAGCTCTCCTCCTCCAGCGACTTTCACATATGCATCTGCCCAAACTGATCACAACTGATTAGTGCCTGGAAATGTACCGCCACATTGCCTTCTTATAATCTGAGATAGATATTTTGCTGATTCCATGTGGGAAAATTGGCCGTCATTAGTAAACATACAACACTGTAGGCTATGTATGCAGAATGTACCACATATATTACAATAAATACAGGACATTAGGAAGGATAAAAGCTCAGTATAAAAGTTCTGTCCCATTGCCTAGTGAACAGCTAACAGCTAAATTAAAACCTGACTGAAGAGCACAGCAGACTCGACTCACAATTGAATCCAGTAGTTTTGACATTTGACAAAAAATATGGAGCACACACAAATGCTGGCTAAAATAGTCAGTTTGTAAATAGATGTTTACAAATGTACGATAATCATTACATATGATCTGTATACGATATATTCACTGTTTGGAATCGTTGAGATGCTTTAATATTTTTGAAAGAAGTCCCTTATGCTCAGCAAGGCTGCATTTGATACAGTACAGAAATATAATAAAAACACAATATTGTGAAATATTATTTTAATTTAAAATAACTGTTTTGTATTTGAATACATTTTTAAAATGTGATTAATTTTTTGATGTGCCGCTGAATTTTCAGCATCATTACTCCAGTCTTCAGTGTCACATGATCTTCAGAAATCATTATAATATGCTGATTTGCTGCTCAAGAAACATTTCTGATTATTGTCATTGATGAAAACCGTTTTTGCTGATTAATATTGAAAAATCACTCTGATAAGGTGAAAGTCTGGCAGCACAGGAGAGGAGACGAGCAAGAGCCAAACATGGACACTGCTCTGGAAACTAGACGCACACGTGTGTATTCAACACACAGATTGTTCAGCCAAACAGTCGAGAACAGAAACAAAGCACAAGCATTACTCTTAATTGACTGTGCTGACTGAATTTATACATTTAAACCACAATAATGCATGTATAAATACTGCATATAAAAACAGATGTGAGATTTTTTTTTTTTGCTCTGCCTGTTCACATTAACAGTTTATCAATTTTTTCACATAGTTCCAAAACTGTATGAATTTTCTTCTGCAGAACACAAAAGAATATATTTTAGTAACACTTTACATTACATTTAATACATTAGCTAACATTAACTAACAATGAGCAATACATTTACAGTTTTAATTCATATTTGTTTAGGTTAGTTCATGTTAGCTCAGGCCCATTAAATATTAACAGGTGCAGCTTTTGATGTTAGTAGTGTATTAGTAAATGCTGAAATGAACATTAACTGAGATCAACTGCTTTAGAAGTCATTTCCGTTGATAGTGCAACTAATGCAGTTGCATAATGCTTATTGTAAAGTGTTACAGTATTAAGTTTGAATGTTCATACTGAAACAACATTGGACCTCAGTGGCTTATCCCAGTGTTTGTAGTTCATGGAATGTTGTTTTGGACCCCATTGACTTTCATTGTATGGACAAAAACACTGAGACCGTTTCCTCAATATGTTGTGTTACACAGAAGAAAGAAAGTCATGCAGGTTTGGAATGACATCATGGCGAATAAATGATGACCCATTTTTGGGTGCACTTTCCCTTTAATACAAACCAACTGCATTTACACAAATATCTTGTCATGGTGGGCATTTTCACCGATTGCATTTGCCTGTTTACAAACGCAGTGTTTTTCACAGAGCTCATAAATTACTGAGCGGAGTGAGAACTCGCTGCCACACAGTAAGACTTCTTTAATTAGTATTGACTTGGAACTGAAGTAACGGCACTTTAACTGTAACATACTCAAAAATTAGCAGTAAATCTACTCCTTAAAGGTCCCCTGAAATGCTTAGAAACACGCAGCGTTACTCTATGCATCAAACCAGCCGTGGATTCTCACATGTCATTAAGGCTTTATGAAAGATCACTGAATTTAAAGTAAGTGTGCATCAAACGATGGTAATCCAGATATTGGTTTTAATGTTAATTTCTCCGTGCCAGCAGCACAGGCGTGTATGGCACAGAAGGAGAAGAGAAGGCTTTGGATTCACACATCTCTCCATTTCACGTACTCGCTTTATCTCTTTATTCTTCACACACATGCACATACTCAATGGATTAAATTACAGTAGATTCACAGTACACCGAGTATACTGTTATTCAATCTGCCTGCTTTACATTTGGACCGATAAGAAACAATTGTTTGTCAGCTTGCTTTCATATTCAGAGGCTTGAATTTTAAAAGAAGTTGCCACATTAAAGCATGTGAAATGGAGTAGTTTTCAGCACAGTACAGTATTGTTTTAAACCATCTTCATTGATCTGTTGTGCTGCAGTGGTTGAGAAGCTCAAATAGCTCTCATTGATACAATTGATTTTCATTAGTTGAGCTTTCTGAACTGAAAGCCTGTGTCTGTATAAGCAAATCGATCAGAGTATGTTGTGAACAGTACTAAGAGGGACATTTTATTTGCTCAGCGGTTGCGCTTTCATTTTTCAATTATGTTTAGTGTTTCTCCTGCAGCTCCAAAAGAGACACCACTGTCGACATACAGTAACAGTAATGAACTATAAAATGAATTTGTATGGCACAGAGTGGATCATCTGTTCTTGGTAGAATCTGATGAAAAAAAAAATGTCACCATCTTTGGTACCGTCACTGGTTTCCTGAGTTAGAAAATGGTTGTGACTGTTTGTCCAAAATGAGTGAAGCCCTAAAATATTTGTTGCACTATTTATGCTGGACTCGTGACCATTTGTATTACTAAAAGATATGCACTTTATTTTTTATGTTGGGAAATTTGTTATTACTAAAAATGTATTTTTTAAATGAAATATTGAAAGATTAATGGCAGAAGTTACGGTTATTATTTTTATTTTATGATGTTCTCTGAGGTCTACTTATATAATGTTAGCAATATTTTAACATCAGAGAGTTCTGCATATTAAAATAATAGATGGATGCTGCGGGTGATGTACTTTTTGTTTAAACGTGTAAATACTCAGTTCATAGTAACAGTAAAAGACAAAGCAATAGTGACACATGGTAAAAACATTGTTACTCGCATGACATTACTGTGTAACTCTCTGAATTACTGCGTTGAACAAACAAACAGTGTCTTAGTGACGCGACCTGGAACGTCTTTAAAAATAAAGTTCCTAATGTTAGGGTCACAAGGAAGGCAATGCAGAGAGTTTTTTTCCACAGTTTGGCTCTGCACAAGGTCTTGTAATCCTCGAAGCATCTCTATGGTTTTATTGTTGGAGTACAGTAACCCTGTGTTTGAGTCTCTCTTGTATTTACTCTTTCCCTACTACATGTGTGAAATGTGGGCGGAGCTAAAGAGGCAATGATGTAAAAGTAGACGTTGATCTTTTGCAGTATGATGCCAAACTGAGAAAATATGAAATTAGTCGCTTTTGCAGTTTGGTTTCAATAAAAGCTGTGTTTGGACTAACAAGGACGTTTTCTGAAACTTACAGGATGTTTTTGTAGTACAATGACTTCTTATATGTCAAAAGTACATAAAGAAGTACAAGAAAATTTGATTTCTCAATTCAGGACCCCTTAAACAAAAGGATTAGTCGACCAGTCAGAAAATAATCTACAGATTAATCGACTAAAAATCGATAGATTAATCGATCTGAAAGTTGTTAGTTGCAGCCTTATTTCTCATTGCTGTCGAAGTCTTTACAGAGATCTCATTTGTTGCCTGTGGGTGATATCCAGCAGTGTTGCATCAGAAATGATTCAGAATTGCAATGTAGTGTTTAGGCCCAATAAAAGTGTTTTCCCTTAAATTCTGCTTGATTTACCCCAATTTTAAGATTTGTTCAGTGTTGCCCTTCATGATATCTGACTTCTACCACTTCTGCAGTGATCTTGTTCCCTGGCTGTATTTCTATTGGCTGTTTCAGATGCTCATGTCACATGATGTCATGCTGCGAGACAGCGCGCACACACACACACACACACAGACACACACACACACACACACACACACACATACATGTGTGCTTCAGATGGCTTCAGTTTGTCAGGAAAATCCTTTGGAATGGTTGAATAAAACAGTTTGATTAAGATCAGGATTTTAGAGACATTTAAAGACAGATGTGTTTTGGAGAGGAATCTAGATGTTGTGTATCAGCTCTGGGTTCAGCCTCTGTGACTCAGGAGTTGGATTCAGACACAGATCAGTCAGCTGCTGAGCTTTGTTTCTCAGAGTCACTGTGGTGTCAGACTGAGTAAAAGTGCATCCTTCTAGTCTAGTGACCTGCTGTTTACGACACTGTTGAGGAAGTACAGGAACAACCTTTCAGCTTGTCAAAGGATCATTTAGATCATACGGTCGTGAAAGAGATGCAGCCTTCTGAGTTCAAGACAAGGAAACTAGGAGGGTTGAATTTGTTTCACCAGCAAAAGAAGTGGAAGTACCTTAAATAATGAAAACAGAACACAGTTTTCATTGACAAAGCTTTGAAAAAAAAAAAGATTTTTATAAAAACACAAACTTTATATATAATGGCCACTTGGTGTTCAGAAAATTCTGGTGGGCTTGACCATTTAAAACCTCCCACAGTTTTGGTTGCCTGTCACTCAAAGCGCATCTCTGATCAAACGCAACATGGACAGAGGGATGTGCAATATTGACAAAAAATGATATCTCAATATTTTTGGGGATTTTTGTTGATAATGATAATTAAATAATATTTTGCCGAGTGTATTTTTGAGATGGTAATTTGGCTGGTTTAGGCCTGTCATGGAAGTCCCTGTCTGAATGAGCCATTCATTGAATCACTCATTTAAACGATTCTGTCAAAACGGCTGATTCATTTAGAAAGAAGCAAGTGGCTGTCTTTATGAATGGATCACTGAATCATTGACTCAAGTGATTCATTCAGGAACGAAACACTTCAGTGTTGCTCTGAGACGCACAAATGTTCTGCTTCGGCTTTGATTGGAACTTTTTTCATTGCAGAAACAGAAAAAAGTTTAAAATGTAATTCAATCAGTTAACATCTTGTTTGTTAAACTGTTGTATAATCAGTATTACATTTGTGATTGATATTTGGCAAAATGGCACTCTTGCTTGTGTGGTATTACTTAACTATATCAAATTTTATAAATTTAAAAAACAAAAACCTATATAAGGATATTTTTTGCTTCCATAACTTGATTTATAGGGGCATTCTAACTGTATTCTAATAGGCTTCATCACGCAGTCAATGCTTTTGAACTCTCAAGACGTGTTTTTGTTTGTTTTTTGCAAATTGAGTGACATGCTCGATAATGTCAGCTCGCACATTGTTAAAACAATGATTACTATATTATCGTACATGATAAAAATCATACACTCCTACATGAACAGAGGTTTCAGAGGCCTCTGGAAGAGTTGTTGAAGCTCATTGAACTGTACAGGGTTGCAGAAGGATTTCTAAAAGTTTGTGTCTCCATCAGTCTACTGTCACTGGAAGAAATTCAACACTGCTGTTACTCTTCACTATTAACAGGTATTAACTGCTGTTACTCTTCACTATTAAGGATCAGAGCAAGCCCACAGTTTCAATCTTTGATTTGTGTATATTGGATGCATGTAATATGTAGTCTTTTAGCTACTGTATGCAGTGTTATGATTAAAGAAATAAAACTTTGACCCTGCTGTGGATTCTGCTGTAGGGACTTTAATGGCACGAGGCCTCGACATCTACAGTCATTCAGGAACCAGTTATTTCATGTAGAAAGTCTAGATTGTGTCTCATTCAAATGCTTTAGCATGTTATAAAACAGGCGATTCAAGCAAGATGTCCTGAAAGGAATGATCAGTTCTCAGAGGAATTCAGATAAAAGCAGTTATGAGAAATCTGGTTGACTTTTTTCTGTGAAAATGCATCGGCAATTATTACTTGGCTAATAATAATTATTATTAATACTATATCTGAATCACACATTTTAACAGTCATTTTGATGCATCGCGACCATTCAGTTTAAATAAAGGAGATGGCACATAAACACTGGAAACCCCATGCTCGCAAAATATCCCGCAGCAGACTTCGCATTTGTGTGGCACAGTAAAGCTGTTTTTAACTCAGGCTGCTCTCTGATGCCATCCAAGTATCCGAAGGCAAGGCCTGCATTATCATGCTCCATCAGCAGTGTTTCCCAGGCCTGCAAGCTTCTTTGTGGCAAATCTCGCTCCGACAAGTAGGCGATTGGCAGGAAACCAGAGGCGAGTGACAACGGGCCGTAGTGGAGATGCATTCGGAGGTGCCAAGTATATTCTTCTGCATGGAGAACCGGCGCCAAGTAGAGCTCACCTCCCCATCCATAACGCATGCATACTCACGCTATGTGAGAAACACTGTTTTTCAGTTGTTAATTGTCTTCAATGATTTTACGTGTGCCAGCTCGGCCTAATTATCTGCCCTCCGGTTGCTTATGGGAATTAAAGGATGTTGCAATAGTTGCACGCTGCTGTAACCAGCTCCTCTGTCGTGTAAAGACAGCTCTTCCATTTCTATCAATCCTGTGTCACATTCTTGAGGAAACAGCAATTTTCTGCCTATGGCTGTGTGTCACAGATGGTGGGAAAACCTTTGTAATGCTAATATAATATCAAACCGTGCAGGGACAGCTTAGCAGCACATTTCGTGCACCGAGCGCCCTATTCCATTGAGTGATTTAACTGGAGTCTGATGAAGAAATGGCCACCCTTGGACCCGAATGAAAAGCCAGTGTTGTGAGTGAATTGTTTCACAGAGCATAACATGCAAAGGCCTG
Organism: Sinocyclocheilus anshuiensis; assembly: GCF_001515605.1. Taxonomy (NCBI): domain Eukaryota; kingdom Metazoa; phylum Chordata; class Actinopteri; order Cypriniformes; family Cyprinidae; genus Sinocyclocheilus; species Sinocyclocheilus anshuiensis. Next base: position 1,358,339 of record NW_015551122.1, read on the forward strand.
ATTTCCCTCATTGCTAAGTGCAGTTAATTCATGTCAGCGCAGGATATGCGCCACAATGCGTGATGCGTCAGCCTGACATTTTAAAAACATGTTTCTTAAAGGAATGCTCCGGGTTCAAAACAAATTAAACTCTCCCGGCAACATCTGTGACACGTTATCAATTACCACAGGAAAGAATTCCGACTCCTGGTTTGTAAAAACAAATAAAACAGAAATGCACTTACACTTACTTTCTTGCCTCATAGACTTTACACTAGCAATTTCATAGATTTGCAAGCGACTACTTCAACCACTAGTTGGTGCTGTCAGAAGCTATCGATTACTCGAGTGTGCATTTACTATAGTGGGCATTTAATGAACAAGCCTGGTTCTACGGGGATGCTAAAATAAAAACAAGCAAGAGCTTTCTCAGTTGAAGCTGTAATAATAGCATATTGGCAAAACAGATCTGGCTAACTATCCAGTGCGTATTTGTGTTTGCACTCTGGAGAGCGTTTACGACATGTTTTTGCAGCGCTGAGCAAAGTAACCAATCACAGACATATCTGTTGATTTCTTGCATGCAATGGCCAATCAGAGGTGTTTTGGTTGGTCTAAATCTAAATTTGGCTAACATTGAGCCTAGCACCAGTACAAAGAATGAAAGTGTTTTTATTTTTCTTGGCCATCACAAGGCAAAGATCAAGCCTGCATGCATCCATGTCGATGCCATTGTTTTACTTAATGCACACCAGTGAGTCCAAGACATGTGTCAGTAGGATAACTGCAGGAATAGTGAGTTGAATAATTGAGTGAAGATCTAAATAATGTGAGTACAGATCTGTTATTGCATGCACATATTTTTCCATGTGAGAGATGCAGATGTTAAGATTACAATGTTGCTTGTCAGTCTCGTGTTATGTACTTTGGACATCTTAAGTCTTTTGTTTGTGCAACCCCTACTTTACACACAATTTTTGTTTTGTGACTTCATTTCTCCATAGTTTAGTATTAAGCTGATTTTGAATGTGTTGATTAGGGCTGGGCGATATAGCTAAAAAATTTATCAACGATATAATGTTTCATATCGTTCGGTATCGATAATTATTGACAATTTTTATAACCCTTTTTAAAACAAAGAGCAATATAATTTTTTTTTTATTTCACAACTGTATTTTTAATTTACCCAATTTATTAAGACAACAAATATTTTTTTGTTTTGCTTTAAGTCAAACACAAAATACAATTTGAACAAATATCTCCTTTCTTATGTTTTATATGCAGATTAAATAAGTCTTAAAGGGGTCCTATTATGCTTTTGCACTTTTTCAACTTTAGTTAGTCTGTAATGTTGCTGTTTGAGCATAAAAAAGATCTGCAAAGTTACAAAGCTCAAAGTCCACTTCAAAAGGAGATATTTTATTTAACAGAAATCACTTTTCAAAAACTACTACGAACGACTCATTTAGACTACAATGCATTTTTTCCGGGATATGTGATCTC
>NW_015551122.1:1360586-1361477 GCF_001515605.1 Sinocyclocheilus anshuiensis
AGCTGCACTAGAGAAGACAACGAGTGTTATCACTATGTCGGAGACACGCTAGATTTCCCAAGGCAGACGAACTTAGAGTGGTTACAATCATCCGGGTTTAAATCGCACTCAAATTCTGTGAAGCTTGCACAGAAACAGCACAGCTTACTATGGTAAGGGGCGTGACATTTCCCGACCAGGCGCCGAGTGCTGCCAATCACAACACACACTGGCCCAGCTAACGAATTGTTTATTCAATGCAATGAAATAACAACTGTCTATAAAAAACGTGCATAAAGACTAAATAACATATTTAAATCAAATATAATTTCGTAAATTGCATAAACAATTATGAACAAAACAGCATCATGTATTTATGCATTGCTTAATACAAAGAGCCGAAGCGCCATTCACACAGATTGCATTTAAAAACATAAGAGACACAGTGAATAGGAATAAACCTTCACAAATTCGCGACGTTTTCTAAAAATGTAAACTGTTTTAACTTTGAATGGCTACATCTTTTGTGTGAGACGCGAGTGCAGCAGTCATATTTGTACATCTAAAAAATGCGCTGAATATGCATCTGTGTGAATGGCTTGGTTTCGGTTTTAACCTAATTAAGATCTTCTCCGCATTGAGCTTTTATATTTCTCTAATATTTTGTTCGATTGCACTGTTTTTGCATTCAAATGCAATTTTATTTATTTTAAATTCGACTAATATTCATTCTTTATTCACAATCTCCTCATCACAGACAGGCATAGCAGTCATTTCAGCATGTGTTTGTGTGCTGTCTGCGTCACTCATAGCACGTGCCTATATCGTGCGCTATGTCGAACATTTTTTAAGAAGGTGTACCAGAAGGTATACCATCGATAAATATCGATACCGTTTTATCGCCCAGGCCTA
>NW_015551122.1:1361601-1366530 GCF_001515605.1 Sinocyclocheilus anshuiensis
AAGAAACTACATCATCATCACCGCATCTCGTGCGCCTCTGATGACGCTCCCTCACCGACGCACACCTAACATTCGATTGCACCATTTTTGCATTCAAATGCAAATTTTGATTTTAAATTCGACTAATATTCATCTTTTATTCACAATCTCCTCATCACAGGCAGGCACAGCACTCAGCATGTGTCCGTGTGTGCGGTCTGCTTGTCACTCATAGCACAAGCCTATATTGTGCGCTATATCAAACACTTTCTTCTATCGTTATTGATGGTGTACCGTCGATAAATACCGATACCGTTTTATCGCCCAGGCCTAGTGTTGATGTGTGGGTGGCCTGTTGGAGACGCCCACGTACCAGCCATACCTTTCCTCTTTCTCCTTGTCACTTGCAACGAGTTCAAAAGATAATAAGGAAAGCCAGGAGCAGAGCGTTAGAAGTGCGGCGTGAAAAAAAAACCCGAAAGGTTGCGAGGGCCTTGTCAGCAGCAGCAGGTAAACACTGAGGCGACAGACGTCCTCTGAGCTCCTTCAGCTCATGTGCCACGTCGCTTTAAAATCACTCTTATAGCCGGTGACTTTCACTGATGCGCTCCGTCAGCTGCACCACCTGCAGGTACTGCGGGTTTGTTACTTTCCCTGCTATCTGAATCATGAGGGGGCTTTCATATCCTTGCAGGATGAAGCCTATTGCCTGTCAGTGTAATAGTGCATGCTGGATTACGGGGTTATTTCCCTGGAGTGCAGATATGAGAGAGCCTGTCACTCATCCGTTCTGTCACTCCTGCATTGCCAGGGAGCCTCCTTCCACCAGAATTGCCACGCGGCGGAGAACAAGATGAAATATGCCATTTGGAGAATTGTTGTTATTCCAGACACACTTCAGATGCGGCGAGCTCCAATGAAATTCCATCTAATTGGCAGGCTGCAGACAGAGCTATTCCAGCACGCGTGGGGTTTTCACCAGGGTTTATTAATTTCTTTAATTAACAACTCTAATATGTGTGTTAATCAGTACAGAGCTCTGATTGAAAGAGCCACAGATTGCAAATGTCAGGATTAAGCATTCATTATTTATTTATTTTTTTTTATAAGAGATAACATTTTATTTACCTTTATTTTGAAAATCAATGGTTTCTTCACCTCTCCTTATCTGTGTTATAAATATAGAAGCATAGTAAGTAGTTAAGCAGTGCATGAACATTTCACTTTTATCCACAATAACGTTTTTACGTTGTAATTGCATCAAGTTATTAATACTTACAAATCAAATGCACATATTTGCATATAAAGAGATAGTCATATAAACGCGCACATCGACCCGATCACTTTATTTAGCTTTCATATAAACACTATGTTCAGATTCATCAATCAGAATTATTTCATTCCGACTGAAACAAAAGGTGTCCATGTAAATGTCGCTTTTGAATGAGCAGTAATGTCTCAAGCACCACCGCCAGTCCATCATTTCTGTTTAATATGACAAATATACATTCATACATTTTATTCATACATAGTCGCCACAAGTCTTTATCAGAAAATATGCTTGATTGACTGACGTTTCTTAAAAAGTTTTCATGCTTTTAAATGAAGAGAATCTGGTTTGATTTGCAATGGAATTTATATACAATTAATATTTATGTTTGTGTTTGTGTTTGTGTGTCAAAAGTCTGGCAAGTACATAAAAAATGAGTAGTCAATGGTGATTCTATTGCCAGTGTGTTTGTTGACTGATAATAGTTCAATTGCACTCCAGCACTTTCTATTGTGATCATTGTTTTGTATGCTAATAAACACAGGCACAGTTATTCAAATGGAAATCTATTGCACCCTTGAATACTGTGGTTTGTTACCAGCACAGCTACTCCTGCTAATGTTAATATGTGAAATGTTGGCGAAGCATTTGCGTTTGTGTTTTTGCCTCTTTTTTCTGTTATTTCCAGTAATCATTTTCTTTTCTGAAATGAATTCTAAAACGCTTTCAGCAATAAAACAGGTAAAGATTTACCAAGACAGGACTAGAATGTACTTCTGGACCATAGTGCTTCAGTCAAGCAGATACAAAACTAAAGGCTGAATTAAGTCAAGGGTTCTGCCAGATCAAAAGTCACTGGAGAAAAAAAGCACCAGATTAATGAAGAACCTTTGTTTCTTGAGACAAGATGATAGATTCGAGTCTTAGGCCATATCCTGATGGACAGTTATGAACAGAGCTGACCGGTACGCTTGACGGAGAAATTGGCACGTTTTTTCAGAGCGGATTTCATCACTGTCTCAAGCTTTCAGACCTGACACATGGAAGACCCCTGGAGAACATGGATGTTAGTTGAACATTACAAGGATTGTTCTGTTTTTTGTTCTTATATCCACTGCAGACAGGCAGATTACTCCTCATATTAAAGGCGACGACCCGAGTGCAACAGCAGTTTGATGGTCAGGAGCGATTTCACACCCTCAGCCCTGAATACTGCTGCCCAGTCTGTCTGATTTATCCAAGCTAATTTAGTATGAGTTATTGTCTAATCTATACAGTCTGGCATTGCACATAAAATTGAAACATGCCTGAATGACAAAAGTGTGCTCCAGATCAACTCGTCTCATCTAAGTGGATCGGTTCCAAGTTTCACCCCAAAACAACAAAACATGGCAGTATTTAAAACCATGCTTTACATTTTACCAAGAGTGATGCTTGCCTATGCAAAACTGACAAGCACAAAGCTAGGGGATTCTGGGATTGCAATGCAGATGCTAAGGTGTCCTGAGTATTTGATAGTGTGATGCTAGGCTAGGATTCTTAGGGGCCGTTCACACAGAATGCGTTTTTTATTCCATTTAGCTACCTTTCCATGATATCTGGATATCTTGTGATATCTGGTCTCTATGTCACGATAAGGGGTTTTGTCATTTCCCATAAACCCCTGCCTAGAAATTCATTATTGCACCACACCTGTTTCCTATCAGGGACACTATAAAGGTTGCACACATCTACACACACAGTGCTGATTATTGCTTAGACTGTTTAGCGTGTTAGCCTGTTACCTTGTCTTGTTTCTGCCTTGTCTTGCCTTGCCTTGCTCTACCCACGTATTTTGACCTTGGATTGTTTATTGGATTACTCTTTTGCCTGTTCCCTGGATTATACCTATTTGCACCTGTTTTGACCCATGTCTGTTTTTGACCACATCTTTATCTAATAAAAGCCTGCAGATGAATCCACAAGTCTAACGTCTCATTCTACACGTAACACTCTACATCTTGAGCCTTGATTTTTTTTCCCCCAAATCAGGTCCTAGTATTACTGATGCTTGAATTAGCAAACACACCTAATAAAAAGCATCTTATTTCCAACCGTTGTTATGTAGCAAAGAGCGAAGAGAAAGACAACAGCAGTAAAATAGAATTGATGACATTGAGCTATAGTGTGTGTTGTGTGACACACTGTGGCTGAACGGTTGCAGGATGGACGCATTTGTGTAACATTAGCGATCGCTGGGTTAATTGCCCCACTGCTTATATGTGACCCTGGAGCACAAAACCAGTCTTAAGTCGCTGGGGTATATTTGTAGCAATAGCCAAAAATACATTGTATGGGTCAAAATTATTGATTTTTCTTTTATGCCAAAAATCTTTAGGATATTAAGTAAAGATCATGTTCCATGAAGATATTTTGTAAAATTCCTACTGTAAATATATCAAAACTTAATTTTTGATTAGTAATATGCATTGCTAAGAACTTAATTTGGACAACTTTAAAGACGATTTTCTCAATATTTTTATTTTCTTTGCACCCTCAGATTCCAGATTTTCAAATAGTTGTATCTCAACCAAATATTGTCCTATCCTAACAAACCATACATCAATGGAAAGCTTATTTATTCAGCTTTCAGATGATGTATACATCTCAATTTCGGAAAATTGACCCTTATGACTGGTTTTGTGCTCCAAGTTCACATTTGCATTCTCTCAAACAAACACGAGGACTGAATGTATGATAAAACATGGTAGCTGACCTTTTTAATCACACAGATGTTGTTGTAAGCGCTGATATCACGAGAAGTTTGGATCTAACGTTTTTTTTTGTCAATTAGTGCATTTGTTGCTACAGCGGTTCATCTCCAGGCCCTTATGACCAATGCGCCGAGCCTCCCTTAAGTAAATACAGCAGGATTTGGCTCATTAAGTCCGTGGCTGCAGTCCTCTGGGATAGTGACAGCTTCAGCTATATGACCTTTAGACACCTAATCAACTTTTAACACCTCAATGGATCTCCTCAGCAGAGAAAGCGAGAGGAAGATGACCGAGCGGCTGAAATACGAGTGCGTCGGCCCCCGAGGAGAGAAATCTGTTCAGCAGCAATCTCTGTGAAGCTAGAGGCTTTTTATAGGAGATGAGAAGAACAATCTGATCTGCACAACATCTAAACAGACAAATAAAGATCTGGGCGCCAGCACGATTTATCAAGATCGAATCGCTTCTGTACAAACTCTTTTGGTCAGCGCGTATTTTTAGCGGTTGCGTTCGGTGGCATATATCTAAACCTATTGTTAGTAAGTGTCAGTTTCTTAACTTCTCTTTAATTGCTTGAATCTTTCTACACAATGTTTTATCAATGATGTCATATATAGACTTTGAAACAATTATAATTATGCAGTTATGAGAGATTTTGCAAGTAGGCACTCCTTTTTTTTTCCAGGGATGAATTGACATGACATATCAGCGGTGTAACATGCTATATATAATCTAAAACTATTTTAAATATTATTATTATTTTTTTATAATAATAATGCATGATGTTTTTCCATGACATTCCCATGCAAGCTGCATTACTGTAATGTGTCAAGATATTTTGCCTTATTTGTTTGTTTGTGATTATTATTCTTGTTTTCAACTGGAATTTTCAAACAACAAGTAATAGTTAATTATTTTAACTCTTTC
>NW_015551122.1:1366839-1368833 GCF_001515605.1 Sinocyclocheilus anshuiensis
GATAATTTTCACAAACGTTTAGAATAATTTGTTGTATGATTATCTGAACATGCAACATGCCAAAATAAAGAACAGAGCCTCTGCTTTTAAACAAACAAAAAAATATGATCAACATTTGAATGTGGGTAAGTTTCATGAAAAAGCAACATTTTGAACATAAAAGCTGAGAAAATCTAGTTTTGTCAAAGACTATGTCTGGATCAGATTCAGAATGATGATCAAAACATAGATGGAATAGATCACTTCCATCAACACACCCAAAGCTTGCACGGTCCTATACCACTTACTGAGTCAACACTGCAGTCGGTAAGGTTAGGCAGCTTTGATTCATATGCTGTTTGATGCTTGATGATCACATTATTTTACATATGCATTTGCTTATATATGCGATCGCTTGTTTCTGCTTCTTCTCCGCCATGTGTTGATCCAGACGTTCAAAACTATTTCAGGAGATGTGTAATAGCGCCCCCTACCGTACACCAGTGAAAACACAGAAAGCCGTAAAATTCCGTCTACGGCAGGGAAAGAGTTAATTTGTAATACAGTATTTTATTCGGTTTAAATCAGCATGAAAGCCGTACATAAAATACTACCATGATGTATAAACACTTTGTTTGTTTTTACTTATTTAACATTGAAGTAATGAGATTTCTTGCATTATGATATTGAAAATGTTATGGCAAAATGTGCTTATTTGTCAAAAAAAGAAATAGATAAATTAATTAAAAAATAATAATGGTCCTAAAATTGCCTTACATTTTTTCTCTTTTTTTCTGAATAAAAACATTAACATAAATGTAAAAACACAACATCTACGTATTGCCAGTACCACTTACACAATATGGGAAATAATAGGACATTTGGGGGGAAATGTACCATGTAGTTCTCAAACACATAAGCTGTTGGTTTTATTGACCGTCTGAAGAACAATGGACTAATTCTGTTTTGCTAAATCATTGTTTTTTAAGATGCACATGTGAAGGCTCCTCTCTGAATGAGGCAGCGAGTGTCAGCAGAGGAATAATGGGACGTATATGAGAACAGATGGTTAATTCAATCCTTCCTGTCCGCCTGCCTCCAGCTCTCACATGCACAGTGCACCAGATTCACAGCTTTGACTCAGTAGTGAAACACAAAAACAGCTTTTCTGTTCAGACGTTATTATTTGTTTATGATCCTTTTAGAATAGAAGCTCCAGTGTAGGGGTGGGCAATATGACCAACATCTACTATCACATTTCCAGTCAATTTATTTCACAATAACGATGCATATCACAACATAGTTATTTTTGCTGGAAATAAGGTTGTTACAAAAACGAATACTAGCCTAACTAATGTACAGTAAAAGGTTCTCAAGCTTATTGAAGACAAGCAAAAATTCTAAAGTAAAATGAGAACTAAGAATCTGATCACAATAATATGACAAATGCATACAATAGCATACAAAAACAAAACAAAGTTTTTTAGGTAGGTCTGGGGCGACAGAAGTAAGCAATAGTACAGAAATGAAAGTAATCAAATGTAAAAAAAATTATACACTGCACCATCTTCACTGTATAAATTAAATATTCACTCATTAATACTACAAAAGGTTTTCGGTCAAAAGCAGTGAGTAATTTTTTTTCTTTTTCATTTGTTTTTTGATTAAGATTAATGACACAGACAACAGCAGGTTTATTAGGCTGCTGTCACTTTAAGACCTATTGCACAGATCCGCAAATAAATAAACTATTAAATAAACATATTATTTCATGCCATTAATGTAATAATATTGACCAGCTAGCGTCCCTGAGTTTACACTGTAAAAAATTATACTTTGGACTAACTTAAAAAAGTACTCGGATTTTTTACAGCCAAATGCATTAGTTGCATTAAACCCATTATATTTATGGTTTGGTTTAAACCTTACATTTTAATTTAATAAAAATAAGAAGAAGAAGAACGGAATACATACATATATATATATATATATATATATATATATATATAGAGGGG
>NW_015551122.1:1369413-1369602 GCF_001515605.1 Sinocyclocheilus anshuiensis
AAAAAAAAGAGCGAAATACATATATATATATATATATATATATATATATATACAGTGGTGTGAAAATATACAGTGGTGTCTGATTTCTTATTTTTTTTGCATATTTGTCACACTAATGTTTCAGATCATCAAACAAATTTAAATATTAGTAAAAGATAACACAAGTGAACACAACATGCAGTTTTTAAA
>NW_015551122.1:1370105-1370506 GCF_001515605.1 Sinocyclocheilus anshuiensis
CCAGGTCCTGAAGCAGCAAAACAGCCCCAGACCATCACACTACCACCACCATATTTTACTGTTGGTATGATGTTCTTTCTCTGAAATGCAGTGTTACCTTTACGCCAGACATAATGGGACACACACTTTCCGAAAAGTTCAACTTTTGTCTCGTCAGTCCACAGAGTATTTTCCCAAAAGTCTTGGGGATCATCAAGATGTTTTCTGGCAAAACTGAGACGAGCCTTTATGTTCTTTTTGCTCAGCATTGACAATAAAGCAGACTTGACTTGACTTGACTTGTCAAGGCCGAAGCTTGGCAGGAACTTAGGGGTTGCAGTAGGGTTCTAGCTCACATCCTCATCTTCTCAGAGTCTAACAGAACCGCAGACTGACTGGCTATGTGTTGGAGCCCACCGGGC
>NW_015551122.1:1370992-1371905 GCF_001515605.1 Sinocyclocheilus anshuiensis
GCCGCTGGAAGAAGCCGCCGCCCCTCGCGCCCCAGACTGGAGAGGGGAGCGCGTGTGGCCGCCGGACTCTGCCCCTTACCTGGACCCGTCCTTCCTGACCACTGTCCTTCCCTGCACGAACCCCGCAGCACGACGAGGACACCAGATCCCCTGTTTTATTTTGGACACTAGATTCCCCTTTTCCCTGGACACTTTGTTGTTTATATTATTTTTGTAAATAAAAGCCTCTCCGAGGCCTGACGCCACACCCACTGTGTCTGTCGTGTGCTCCTCCCGTGACAATACTTTTAGGTCTTAAAAGTATATCTGATCTGGCTGAGGGGTCCTGGTCGCCATGGTAACCAGGGGCCTGGGGTCGTTCCCAGACATGCTGGCACCCAGTATGTTTATTGGGTGAGGGGTCTGTGATTGTTTGTTAATCTAATGAATAATTGATTTGTTAAATCTAATGAACAAATGTGTGTCTGATTGGTCCAAATGCTACATATATCTCCCAAAGACAAAAAAACATTCATAAAAGTTAAAACGTTTATTTTAAAGATATATGTATATTTCCCCTATCATGGTCATAAGAGTTAGGTATAGAACCAGCAGATCTGGTGATTTCCAGTGATTTATTAAATGTCAATTCTAATGTCTCTTTAGAGTGGAAAAGAGACTGCAAACCGATGAAAGGATGAATTAAACAACAAAGGTGCAAATCTAAATCTGAGTTCACATGATGTATTGCAGATGTGTAAAGAGTACCTGAAAACCATACTTGAGTAAAAGTACAGATACCTTACAGTGAAAATTACTCCATTACAAGTTACAAGTTACCAATAACAAAACAATGTGAGTAAAAGACTTAGAGCAGGGGTAGGCAAGTTCGGTCCTAGAGAGCCGCAGTCCTGCAGAGTTCAGCTCCAACCCT
>NW_015551122.1:1372747-1380359 GCF_001515605.1 Sinocyclocheilus anshuiensis
AAAAAAAAAATGAAAAAAAAAAAAATCCTTCAAAAAAGGTCTCTTCAGCATAACAATAAATAAAATAATGTTGTGTATTTTTTTTTTTACTTTTTGCTTAATTTGTTTATTGAACTTTTACAATAATAACAGGATAAGAGTAGGAGAATAGTGAAAAAATAGTGTAAAGTAAAATGAAAAAATCAAAGCCTTGTTGCACTGGATGTGCTGGTTTCGGCCTCATTTCCGGCTGCAGTAATGTCCTCATCTCATATATAAAACACTTCGATATACAGTAGTACAATATATCACTATAATGAACATGCATGATATTGTTATTGCATACTTAATAGGCTATTTATTTTCAAGCGTAAACATTTTTACATTTTAATCTGGCCTATAACATGTTCCAGACAATGATTGAAAATGTTCTGATTCTTTATAGGCCTATTGTTCGGTAACACATTACAATAAGGCTCCATTAGTTAATTAATTACTTAACATAAACTGACAATGAAAACTACTTCTTAAAGCATTTATGATGTTAATTTCTTTCTCTTTAATGTTTAATAACTCCTTATTTAAATCACAAGTTGCAACTGTATTAGTTAATGGACCTGAGCTAACAGCTAACAAAGTTAAGTTGTATTTTTAAACTGTTAACATAACTTCTGTAACAAATAGCTATTTCTCATGGTTAATGTTAGTTAATGTTTACTAATGAGACCTTATTGTAAAGCGTTACCTGTTGTTCCTAATTCTTTTGCACTTTAATCTGTTTGCAACATTTGTTTACATTTAAATACAATAAAGCAATACACAAAAAATGTATAGTGTTCTTTTTTGTTATAAGAAAAAAATACCTGTTCTAGTATAACAACACTTTTTGCAGCTTATTTCGATATATAATCGAAATACCATATACCATGTACCGTGATAAAAGCTTCAGCAATTATTGCAATGTGAAAATTTGCTACCGTCACAGGCCTGCTTTCAGTGAATAGAATTATATGAAACGTCTGTTTGATTCAGCGTCATTCGCAATGCTTCATGGGGTGATTATGAGTTTATTCTCTCATAAAGATGTTAAGTAAATCGATTTTCTCTCATCTCAGAGCGTGTTCGTTTGGTTCAAGAGCTTTTGACGTAGCAGGCTGATTTGTTGCCTGAGTAGTGTCTTCCAAGTCACCGGTGTTCAGTTCGGTTAGGATGCCGCCTATAGGCCTAGTCCTATACAGCAGGCAGGTTTACTAGGTTGTCGACCAGATCTGCTCTATTTCTGTGTGTGATCTTTGACACCACTTAGTTATATGTCCTGTTTCTTATAGCAGCAAGTGAGAAATTTCACAGCCATTCTGGTCCGTACAATATTGTTGCTCCATTTATCTTCGTTCGTGTGAGTTGTTTCAGCCTCAGAAGTCATTTCACCCAGTTATTTTTGCCTGCAGTGAATAACTCGTGATGGCTTGAAGTAATTACCATAAACAAATATGTTGAGCGCTATATATACATACAAAGCTTCCAGGGGTTAACAACTGTACTATGGGTATTAAATTGAGCCTAAAATAGTGAATTGTTGCATGCAGTTGCTGTGGAGATGGAAGCTCTGGTTCTTTATTTACATCTTGCCTTAGCTTTCGAGTTCAAACTGTAAATGTCTTGGTTACAATTAGCTTAAAAGAGAGAAATCATTAGTCCTTGATCTTTACTGTGTAAGCTTACCATTATTTGCCAATATATAAACTTGAAGTCAAGCATCGTGTTTGTCTGTGTATGCAGGAGTGATATAACGAAACCCCACTCAAGCAGGACAGACTCCCATTGATGGACAGCAATCAGGCCCGGATCATCTCGCAGGCTTTGAGCTCAACAGAAACCAATGAACTGGACCAGACGGGTAAGAAAATCAAAAGTCAGCTCTGTAGAATAGCTTATTTTCTTCTTTATAATGTCACTTTGGTTTGGTTATGTTCATATCGCAGCTTTTTCTGACCAAAAGTAAAGAGACCAAGCACAGTTTTTGTTTTTTTCTTGCCACGAGGGTTATCTGAAGAAGCTAATACAACAATAATAGACCAGTGTGAAAAAAAAATTATTTCGATAATGGCACAGCAGTTATGTATAAAACACTGACGAATGGCAGAAATGTGTATAGACTGTGTGATCACAATTTCTGTCTGTCAAAAAATGTACAATTGCAGATTATTTCACTGTCATAACAGAAAATAAAGTGAGGTTTAGTTGTTGCTCATTGTTTCAAGCCCAACACTTAAAAGAATAGTTCACCCAAAAATGAACATTTCCTGTTAATTTATTCACCCTCAGGCCTTCCAAGATGTAGGCAAATTTTTTTTCTTTAGAAGAGTAAAGAAGATTTCTAGATGAAACAGTGGTTCTTGCTGATTCATTAAATGACAGTCACCATCTGCCCATTTTTGAGAATGAAAAAAAGCATATCAAGGAACACAAAATGAATACCCGTGGCTCCTGATGATATATTTAGGTCTTATGAAGTGAAACGACTGGTCTGTGCAAGAAACTGAACATTATTACCTGTAATCCAGAGCCTCCGCAATGGGGAAACGGATTATTTTCTGTGAACCGGTTCTATCAAACATAACATATGACATAAATTAAGCGTTAGCGTTAGTTCTGGCAGGTCACGTGAGTCAAGCTTGCATCAGCTGATTCTCAGCTGATCACATCTACCTATAGGAATACGACACCTATCGTGGCATTCCTATATAAGCTCTATTCAGTATTATTCTGCAGCTTTTCAGCTTGCTCAGGAGCAAATTAAGCATCGCTGCTCGCAAATCAACTGTTGCAGTGTGTTTCAGAACATCTGAGGTCCACATCTGGGATGGGTGAATGCTGTTTTGGTCCATGTCGCTGTGTGTGTTGCCTGGTCTGCTAATTGAAAAAAGCATATTTGCAGTGGCATTTGCACGTCTGTGTTCATGCAGCTGGAGCAACGCGTAGTCTGGAGCATGTGGTCGCTCTGGGGACACGCCGATAGTTGAGGCCATGAGAACAGGTTTAAATGAGGCGCGCATTCTTGTGTGTGCGTTTCAGCTGGGGTTCGCTGTATTCAGCAGCATAGTCTCAATGTTGCGGTTGTTTGTTTCTAGGGTTGATGTTTTCATTAGCTGTGTGAGTGTGCGGTTGATTTCAGCTGCGTCGGAAGCACGCTTTATCGCTCCTAATGGCTTCTATACATATAAGAATGTAATATTAATGACCGTCATTTGAAGTATTTCCTCTGTTATTCCAGAAGGATATGCTTCTTTCAGAATGCTGTCGGTTGTGGTTTGGGCGGTTCTGGCCTATCGTTTTGTCGGGGGGTCTGGGCCTATCGTTTGTGTTGGGGGGGTTATTATTGCTGCTCTCCCTGCTCATTCATGACAGGCTGCATGGATGGGCAGGGAGGTTTTTGCCCAGAACAGAACCATACCGCCAAACCAAACTTTATGCTAAGTATCTACCATTTTGACGATAGTGGTCCTGACAGAACATATATGCAATTATATAATTAAAGCACCCCATAATGATGTGAAACATGGATGTGTTACATAGAGCATATAAAGTGAGTCAGGCGTCCGGAAGTGAGTTTTGATTGAGCTTGTAGATGTGCTGCTCGAGCCAAGAACTGTTTCAGACGCTTCAGTGCGATTTTAGTTCACCAAAAAGAACTGGTTCAGAAGAATGATTGGTTCGTGAATCGGAGCATCACTCTTGCATGACGCTCTGGATTACAGGTAATAATGTTGTAAATAATGCGCAGACCAGTCGTTTGTTTCATAAGGAGCCACAGGTATTAATTTTGTGTTTCTTGTATATGCTTTTTTTGACTCTGAAAGTGACGGTAGCTATTGCATTTTATTAATCACCAAGGAGCACATTTTCAGCTAAAAATCTTCTTTACTGATCTACTGAAGAAAAAAAAGTCACCTACATCTTGGATGGCCTGAGGGCGGTTTTTGGGTGAACTATGCCTTTAATATCTTTCAAAGATTTGATGCCACTAACCTAACAAACTTGGCAAATCCAGTGATTATTTGATCATCAGACGCTCTTGCTGCATCAACACGGTGTCTCGTAAGCACCACTTTGTTTCCAGGCAGACTGATGAAAACACCTGAGATTCCTTACAGAGGTCACTAGATGGAGAAATTGCTGGCGTTCAGTTTGGCCTGCCATACGCCTCAGACGGTCAGTGAAGGGAATGTGGGTGACTTGTAGGCTTGACATCTGAGGCAGAGACGAAGGTTTGGCTGCTTAAAGTCCCTATGAAATCAAAATTAAAGTTTTTTGGGTGTTAGTATCAATATGTTAAGAGATGTGACATATAAAGTGCTGTTTACATGGAGAACATTCCTCACACTGGAAGTAGTCCTACCTTAAAGGGATGAGAAAATCTTTAAATACTCATTTCAAATATACAAATGCTCATTTTTGTACACAACAACTACTATAATGAAAATGTGAGCGGTATATAGGACTCTATAATGATAATGGTTAATCATAATTATTGTCATTTAATTGTTTCTCTTTTTTTACATCAAGAGAATGTCACCTTGCATGGTTTGCTCGCAGACTGGCTGTAATACACTTTAATTTGAGCACACTGTAAGAAAAAGTAAACATAAAAAATGGTTAAATGCATGGCACAGGGTGCCAAACGTTTACCATTAATGGAAATAATGGTTAAAGGTCTTTAAAAAAAAAAAAAAAAACTGTCAATGACTGGCAGAAGCGACTGCAAACAAAAACTGTCAAATTAAGGTAAATATTCTAATTTACATCCTAAATTATTCTTAAATGTTTTACAAAAAACAGTTATTTCATAGGTATTTCCTGAATTGTCATTGTGAAACATTCTCCGTAAAATGTAAATCTCTTGCAGTTAACCATTAGTTAACAACAGCAAACATGCATGAGCTAATGTAACTATCACTGCATCAGCAACTACACAGTTACTGCCTTTAAATAAAGCAACATGCAGCATAACATCAATGTTTCTCCATCTTCTCCTGGACTGAAGCACAGACTCTACTCTTCAGCACAATGGTGACCCACAAAACTCAGACAACAGAAACCCTTTAAATCCCAACAGGACATTAAACACTAACAGATCTTTCTATAGATCTCAGCATCTTCACTTATTACTAACCAGTCTGACTTTATTACTTTCATACAAAACTTCTTATTAAGAATTAACAGAGGATTAGATGTTGATGTTTTATTGAAAATAATAAAGTTTGAAGTCACCGTTGAGGAGATTATGCTTAATAAATCAATTAAAGAAATCATGATCAAGACTAAAATATGATTTATCGTGTAGCCCTAGCAGCATACATTTCTGCTTTTGAAGTACAGTTACCCTGTAAACCTCCATTGTGAGAACAGTACTGCACATGTTGTTTGATAAGAAAAAAATAATATTCTGTGGTAATCACAGATGCTGTTGATATTCGATGAATATCTGCTCGGGTGCGCTACATTAATCTGCAGTCTTGGGTCAGTGATTCGCTCATTCAGTAGCTGTGCTTGGGCTCTCAGAGCAGGTTTCTAGTCTGTTCTGTGACTCAGGCCTGTCAGCGGCACTGCAAGCTTTAGTTTATCATAACCACAGTCCTCTCAGTTCCAGCTCAGGGAACTGGGGCCCGGAGCTCAACCGGCCACACTGTCACAATCACACTGAAAGAAGGCCTTCCTTCAAAAAAAGGAAAAACAGCTTCCTTCAGCTCTCGGTTTTGATAAAGGGCCAATAAATCATCCAGCTCTCATTACCAGCATCCGGTGCAGATAAATTGATCCTTTGCCTCCATTCACAAATGCAAGAGACCATTAAGCACTGGACTTACGTCTGTAAGCTGATGGATCTCCTGTGATGCTGTTTTCCACACCTCAGGTATTTAAGTGCATGTGTGCGGCATTGAGATGAGAGAGTGGCAAGAGGACTCCAGTAAGGTGCCAAAATCAGTTTTCAGTCAGCTGCAGGGCTACACAATTAATTGAAATATTAAGCAATATGGCTTAGTGTGGTTATCAGATCGCAAAAGGCTGTGATTTAAAGGCACAATATGTAAGATTCTTTTATTAAAATATCCAAAAGCCACTAGAACAGTGTTATATATTTTGCTGACTTGTGTACTTACATTATCACAAATGTTTCGAAGAATGTTTAAATCCAGAGAAATAAGCAATTTTAACTAGTGACACGGACCGTGTCTATAGTGTCATTGTGTGGCCTGCATGGCCGGACTTACCATTGGGCTTGAGTGGGCTGTAGCCCATGGGCCCCGCCTTGTAGGGGGCCCCGTGTAGGGGGCCCCGCCTTTGCCCGTTTACGTTTGTTTGATTTGTTCGTTATATGCCAGTCAGAATTCAGAAATTATTAGCCGCATTTCCACTGTGCACGCAAGATCTAAACGGGCCAGCCGGGTCTACAGCTTACAACTACGACCTTCGAGGCCACAATCATAAACAGCATAAACTGGTATTTATGATTATTTCACATAGAAGAAGGACACGCGTATTGAATCGCGTCTGCACCGATTGGTTTGTTATGACATGGCTAAGTTACTTTAAACAGCTCCATCAAGCCTTTAGCCCCAAAGAGCGCACATTTAGAAAGATAATGATAAATTCTCAAATGTTCACACCTCATTTCTTTACAGAGCATGATTCTATATTACTATAACCTATTAATGTTCCACTAAATTATGCGATCATCTGATGAGTTTTGAGCGCTCTCTCTCTTGTCTTACTGCCATTAGACATAGTGGGGAAGAAATGTCATCAAAATGATTTTAATTAAAAAAAATAGCAATTTAATGAATTTCTGTTTTTATAACATAGCTATGCCTATGATATAGGACTTAGCCTATCACACAAACAAGAGTCCTGTTTTTTTTCTCAAATATCTGCACGATCATCGCAAATGTACAATAAACAACAAATTACAGAGTAAATTTTAGACACAAAATTCCATTTTGCTCCGTCAGAAAGAAAACAGAACAAACAGCCGAACCGCTGCGTCTCCGAACAACAGTGTTTTGTTCCTCAGTGTTTCACGGACCAGTCAAAATTCCGTTTTGCTCCGTCAGAAAGAAAATAGAACAAGCAGCAGAACTGCTGCGTCTCCGAACAATAGTGTTTTGTTCCTCAGCGTTACACGGACCAGCTAATGATTCAATCAGGCTATAAGTTCAGTCGTTTGCAAAGTTAAATGAATCAGCTTTTTAAACAAATCGGTTGATTCAACTCACTCATTAAGACAGTCACTTGCTGCCACCTATTGGCGGTTGTAGTTTCATATTTAAAAAAGTAGCGCATTTCATTTTTGCAATCATTTTAATATTTCTACATTAAAATGTTATATTTAAATTTAACATTTATGCACAGATTAAATAAGAACCTCACATAAGAGGACACAGATATGACAATAACCTTTATAATACTAATAAGCCAACATCTCTGGCTTTTTTTTTTGTTGCTCAAAGTTATTTCAGGGTTTTGATCTCTCAACTGAGAGAACACATCCTGTTTATTGTATTATAGTGACTATTTAATATTACATCTAAACTTTGACTAGGCTAGACATGTTGCCTATTAATTGTATACAGTA
>NW_015551122.1:1382537-1404153 GCF_001515605.1 Sinocyclocheilus anshuiensis
GTTTATTATATTATAATGAATATTTAATATTACATTTAAACTTTGACTATAGCCTAGACATGTTGCATATTAATATTTATGAACCTCAAAGCATATGTTTGTGTATTTTGTGTTACTCCATAATGATGTTCTATTTGAGGGCATTTGTAGTGTAGGTATAGGGCCCAAACATAACCTCAAGCCCAGGGGCCCCCACCCCCCTAAGTCCTGCCCTGGTCGACTGCCACGTCATAACCCCTCGATTTCTGGGTTTGTTTTGTAGAAAACATGGAAACACCAAAGACGCTTTAATATGTTGTGCGTTTTACATACGTACGACCGGAAGCAGCGGAAGCGCTCTACTGTGTCATAATAAAAGCTCCGCTGCTTTACCCCACATACGCACGACCGGAAGCAGCGGAAGCGGTCGACTGTGGCATAATAAAAGCTCCGCTGCTTTACCCCACATACGCACGACCGGAAGCAGCGGAAGCGGTCGACTGTGGCATAATAAAAGCTCCGCTGCTTTACCCCACATACGCACGACCGGAAGCAGCGGAAGCGGTCGACTGTGGCATAATAAAAGCTCCGCTGCTTTACCCCACATACGCACGACCGGAAGCAGCGGAAGCGGTCGACTGTGTCATAATAAAAGCTCCGCTGCTTTACCCCACATACGCACGACCTGGAAGGAGCAGAAGCGGTCGACTGTGGCATAATAAAAGCTCCACTGCTTTCGAGCCGTGTGTCGCGCTCGTTCAGCGCCTCTTTAGCTTTGACGGCTTTCAGCCTCACCCTGCTTCATTCTACTACGATAATAAATCATTAGCTCATCCATGAACATGATTTCTGCCTGAGTCCCGTCGGATTGCATCGGCTGTGGAATGAAGACCACAACTCCCATGATTCCATACTCAGTCACAGCGTCATCAAACTACGCCTTTGTCTCTTTGTTTATTTTGAATACGCGCCCTCTAGCGGCGAAAATTACATATTGTGCCTTTAATTGAGTGAATATATGTGCTGTGTGTTTCAGAGTGAAGCGGCACTGTGTTCATTTACACGTGATCCGTCTGTGCTTCTGTCGGCACCAGCCATCTTCACAAACTAATAACGAGAAGCGCTTCTCAATAAAAGAGAATCTTTAATGCTCTGCAGTTAATTTCTTTGTTTTCAAAAGTTTAATCATCTAACTTTTATTTTGATAGTTTAGTGGTTGAAAATCAGGAAATTAAGATTTATTTTTATAATTATAAAGACTATTTCATAATTAAGATATATTATACATTATTATTATTATTTAATTATTTTACAGTAATGTATTATAACATTAATATGTTTCCATTAATACTTTATTTTATTCGATTTTTTATATTTTTACTTAGTAGTAGTAGTAATAATAATAATACATTTAAATAATACATAATTCTAATAATATGTTTTTATTAAAATTGTATAGACATACTGATATATAATCACAAATGTCCACAAGTGTGGATTTTTTCCCCCCTGCAATTGCATTTTTTTTTTTTATCAGAAAAAACACAATTAGATTTTTTTCCCCCAAATCATGCAGCCCTATATTAGCTACACTGCCATTTTGGCAAAAATCACATAGACTGTGTGCTGTTGATATGTGATGTGCTCTCTTGTAAGAAGATGAGAAAACAACCATATTGTGCTTTTGTTAATGCTTTACATTCGATTCTTGAAAGCTTCTTATTTGTGTGGTTTAAGAAACTATTAAGAAAGATTATGAGAAAAAGCAGACAACTTTTATTTCTACCAATCTCACACACAAGCCAAGACAAGTTCTTTATTGTCAGGTCTTTGTAGTGCAGGTGATCATGTATAGTATGTGTGAAGAACAGTGGGATCTTGGATTGGAGCAGAAGTCATTCTCACGTAATGAGATGTCATTGTAGCGGCTGGGTTGTGGGGAGTCTGGTAGTCCTGGATCTGTCAGATGGCACATGGCAGTGGTATCAATAGATTATGGTTGGAAAGTAGACAGTAGGAATAGTTTGTGATGATGCTGACTGTCTTGTGGTAGATGTCTAGCAGTGGTAGTAGAGCTATAACTGTGATGGTCTGTGCTGCAGTGCTTTCTGAGCCTGCATAGAGCAATTGCCATAACATATAATGAGTTTGCTCTCAGCATGTCCAAATAATAAGACCATCCTTCCATTCAGAAGTAATAAGTATTGATTAGTTCACAGTCATAACTCTGAAATATACCGCTGGCCTTAAGGATATCATGTGCAAACAAAACTCTTGAATATCTTTGTCAAATCCAGCAGCTAGTTCTACCTCAGAAGTGCTCATTGTAGCAGACAGTAAATATGATTTTGTCCCAGCGGGCTGATAAAAACCTGTGCACTCTGAATATTGTGTAAAGCAGAGAATGAGATCAGAGCTTACAAAAAAGGTTCTTGCTGTTTTTGTGTGCTGCAGACAGAGTGCATCACAGCGCACATTAAAGGGATCGTTAACCCCAAATGAAAGTCCTGTCATCATCAAATCTGTCATTGTGGACCCTGACACTCAGAGTCATTGACATCTCCACCGACAATTACCCTCTTTCTTCCTCAAAAGATGGCCAAGATCTGTGATCTGTTCATATTTGAAAAGCGAAACTGGCTTATAATCATATTCGTGTTCCAATTTCACCATCTGTGTTCCTCTTACAGTAATGTAGTTATTGAGGGATGTGTGGAGCTCTAGACCACATGTGTGGATAATCCAGCACCCAAGAGCTGAAGCTTCAGTAAACAGGAATCCCATTTGGGCATATTTTCCCCCTTTTCTCTAGTGTCCTAATGCTGCAGCAGAGCAGAGGATGATCAGCGAGTCTGGCAGAGGTTCGGTGTACTGACACCTGCCAAAAGACCATATGCTCTCCTGTACTTCCCTGTGTGGATTTATGTGATCCGGTCAGTTGTCAACTGATCTGATACATTATCCTAGAAGAGGATAACAAGATTTCACACATCTGATTCACAGCAAATCCTCAGAGATTCCACATTTATTCTTCATACGTGCCGGCTGATTGGTGAACTCCCTGATAACTCATAGCAAAAAGAAAATGAGTTTTCCATCCGGTGTCAGTTACAACAGCTCCCCGTAATGCACCGGTACGACAGCTTAGAGCAGATCTGTGAGAGAATCTTGAGAGATTGGGCACCACAGAGTCCTGAGCTCAACCCCATTGAAAGTCTTTGGGATGTGCTGGAGTCGACTTTACACTGCCTGTCTAAAAAGTTCCACACTAATATTTAATTGGACTGCCTTTAAATCGGATAACATTGTGTTTTCGTTGCTGGCATTGTTTCAACAACATCACAGCATTTATTCCATCAAGAGTTGCATTCATTTTTGAGATCTTGTATTGACAATGGGAGAGTTGAAGCACTCTGTAAAGTCGACTCAGCACATCCTGAAGTCTTTCAGTAGGGTTGAGCTCAGGACTCTGTGATGGCCAGTTCATACATGAAAATGATTCCTCATGCTCACTGAACCACTATTTCACAATTTGAGCCTGGTGAATCTTGACATTGTCATCCTAGAATATATACGTTGTATTTATTCTGACATGGTTGTTTTGAGAAATTAAAAGCTACACACCGCATCAGTTTGGTGCACAGCGTATAACATGCCAGAAACATATCAATCACTGCAATAATGATCCAATCCAAGACTTTTCAGTATTTGCTCATTTATGTCCAAATGGTGACTTTTTTTTTGGCTAGGCAGTGTATATTATATTATATTATTGAACTGTTGTGCATTACATTTTTTAAATGAGTTTTTAATAGAATTTAAAAAGAATGGCAAAGTTAACAGCACTGTTAAAAAAATTTCTCAGGTAACCTAAATGTGCTTCATTTAGCATCTTCTGAATTAACAGCTTGTTGCTTTAATCATGATATAAAAAGAATTTAATTACATGAAGGGTCAAATAAAATGGAGATATCACCATTTTATATCGGAGATATCACCATATCTTGGTGATATCTTGCTGCATAAAGAGTCTTTGATTAAAGAGTTTTCACATCTACAAGTACTCATTGTGAGGTCCAAAAACAATGAAACCTCAAATACTACAAAAAAATATACATTTACATAATGATACAAAAAAAAAAAAGAGTATAATTAGAAGAAATTTTTTTTTGCCCTTTACAGGTAGTGTAGTCTTCATAACTTAATAATGTGTAGCTCAAGTGAGCACAAAATCTAGAAAACTAGCCTCATATCTCTAATACACTTTCTGTTTTATTATTAACTGTTGATTTTAAAAAGGAAAAAAAGCTCATCCTATGTACTTTCTTAATTAATTGCGTGATTCATCAGTGAATGTTTTTCTACAAAAGTTGTTAATGATTTAATCTTTCATCTAAATGTAATAACTTTCTCCCAAAGCCTCATCTGCAATAAAAATAATATTATCCAATTATATCAACACCCATGATCCAATCAAATTCAGATGGTACTTATTTAAGTACCACTGTTTCAATTAAGTTGCATCACAACAAATGTAAATGCATTGCAGTGGTCTTTAAAATATTATTATTGTATATGCAATGGGTTATTGTGGTATTTAATAATATTATAAATGATTAATATTGTGCTTGTTTTTCTTTGTCTAGGATCACATGATCTGAAGAATAATCTAAAGCTGAACGGTGTCGCAGATGCTGCCTTACACACATCCTCCACAGCTGCTGCAGTGAGCACGAAGAGAGACGACTCGTTCTGCCTTATTGCTAAATTGGCCTTAAAGAAGCACCACTTACCACAGCCACTGTCAACATGAACTCCTTCAGAGGACCAGCCGACTGATGAGTCCTCAAACTACATGATATCCCTCACACCCTGTGCTGCCAAGGGCTTGAGCCCACTAGGCTTTTCCAAGAAGAACGCAGTCAGCGTCATTTCACCATGATTGAACCCGCGAGCATTCCTGGGCTCACACAGGACTGTTTGATTCAGCAGAGTCACACCTGTCCCGGCTGCTTCATTGAGACCAAGGATATGTCCAATGTAGAGGCCAGTATCAACCTCAAAATAGCTGACATGAACCGAGACTACAGCACCTGCCCTGTCTCTGATATTAACATGCAATGCATGAGCACAAGTGAGACGGGGAGTTACGGAGACCATTTCCTCTCGGATCAGCTTTTGAGCTTTCCTGTCCCCAAAACTCAGCTAGTTGAGAAAAAGGACACAGAGAAAACAGACTTAGATGATTCGGCCTCCAAAAACCTGTATGAGGGACTGCTGTTAGACAAGTGCAATGGAGACGATGGCTTGCTTACCAATCCAAATCAGGACTGGGGCTACTTTGAGTCCTTCATAAGTGAGAGTAAGATAGAATTGCTGGATCTCTGCTCCAAGAATGAGCTATCCGTAAATCTCTTCACTGAGGAGGACGTGGACAATTACATGTTTGATGACGATGATGACTCCACTCTGAGCAGCGACGTGTGCTCGTTAAAGATCCGCTATGAGTCCTTCCAGGACAACATGAGGGAGAAAACCAATGTTCTGCAAGAGGAAACCCAGTTCAACTTTTTCCCAAGTGTCTTGGTAAATTGCACAAAGAAAGAGGGTGGTGTGGTAAAACGAGTTGTGGATGAGCTACCACCTAAATTAGAGGAGCTTGGATTTCAAAATGACAGCAAAGGGGATGAAAATGACTGCTCCGTAGAGCAGACACCTGATTACAGCCCCAAAACGAACTACTTCATTGATTCAAGCAACTCAGCTGATGACTCGGGGGACTATAGTGATGACAGCTCCTCCACTGTTTCCTCTTTTGGCACCTTGCAAGATAACAGGCCTAAAAACTTGTTCTCACGAAAAAACGCAAGCTGCTCGAACCATCTGAACTATGGATTGCGGGCCAAGAGAAAAGTAAGGTATAGTGATGACTACTTGTATTATGTTGAGTCCACCGAAGGAGAAAGAAACATTGAAAAGCGAGAGAAACCACCGATTGGTCCAAAGCAAGAAGAGGATCTTGACTGGTGCCCTAAAAAGAGACGAAAATACTCTCGCAAGGATCCACCTGTAATAATCAAATACATTATCGTCAACAGGTTCAAAGGAGAGAAATGCATGGCTGTGAAGCTGGGCAGAATCAATTCAGCCGACATGACGGTAAGCTTAAATGAGGATACAATCAACAAATATGAGAAGCTTGCACCGCTGAAAGATTTCTGGCAGGAGATACAGAGAGAAAGAGAGGAACAGCTTAAGCTGGCAGCAGGAGATAAACACAGTTCTCACCACCATGCCTTTAGTTCCAGTCCCCCCAAAAGGAAACACAAGCTAGCACACAGGCTTAGAATTCAGAGAATTCAAACTGTGAAGCAATCATCCACCAAGCAGGGCCCCTTTGCCTCTGATCCCAGGCAGGAGGTTGCTTCTACAGATGAAGCTGCCTCCATGGGAATGCCATTAACAGTAGCCACCAGCTGTGCAAGCACATTAGACCCAAATTACATCATAGACACTGCCACCCGGAAGAGCAGATCACAAGAGAGGGAGGAAAGGAGAATAGGAAATAAAATATTCAGAATACAGAAATTCAAAAGTGAAGCCAGACTTAGGAGCAAGACAATGAGAGACCTTGTGGAGAATAGCAAGAGCGTGACAGACCTGACAGAAGTTTGCTCGCTGCAGAAAAATATGGACGCAGTAGGAGGTGCTGAAGATAAAACCGTCAGCCCAGCTGCACACAGTCCCCATTTGTGTGAGAGTCAAATGGCTAATGCCACTGAAAAATTTGCTTTTGTGTCTACCACCTGCTCCCCTAACAAAGAGGCATCGCCTGAGAATGTGGCAGCAAGTGTTTCCGTTATCCCGGGTGGCTATTTGCAAACATTGCTAGATGCCTCTGATTCTTCAGGTAGCACTGGTATCCCGTTTTTTCCCCAGCAGACCCAACACTCTCTGGACCTCTCTTTGGAAAAGCAGCAATTCACCTCAATTCAGCTAGCGCAAAGTTGTGTCCTTTCCCCACCATCAGAATCAGAGCTCCAGCAGTCGCCCCAGAATTGTCCGACTCTTGCCCAGATGTGGCACCCCCAGCTTGGTCCCAACCAGCAGTTTGCCGCTGCAGATATTGCTGAGTCTGCGATCCAACCCAGCAGCTTCACTGGAGAGATGGCTATGCCGTTGTCTGAGAGTCTGACCGTGTCAGGCTACAGCCAGCTGAGTCTGGAGAGCAACAGAATGCTTTATGAAAAGAATTACATGCCTGAGCAGCCACTGCCTCCTGCTCCTGAGTTTCAGGCTTGTCAGGGGCAGCCACAGTTTCAAAGAGCCACACTGTACACAAACAACGGCCAGCTCATCAGTTTCGACTCAGTTGGCTCGCTGACAGCTACTTCTAGCAATTACAGCTCTCTGAGGCTTAAGTCCTGCGAGAAAGATGGCGAGGATGATGTTAACGAGAACTTTCTGGCCCACTGCAGTCCCAAACTGGTGATTCAGCAGAGTATTGATGCAATCACCCCCCTAAGGGAGTCTACAGACTTGCTGGATATCTCCAACTTCACTCCAGATAAATTCAGACACACATCCTTGTCAGAACTCTCTCCCCCAGAGACGCCTAATTTATCCCCTCAAGTTGTGGGCCGTGAGATGAAGATAGTTGGGAAGGCTGCTGATCTCCAGGATGGAGCTAAGATGTCATGCACCAAAGACGTGGACTGGAACTGCAAAATGATCGAGCAGCAAGATCTGGATAGATATTCAGTAGATGGTCACGATTATCAATTGCACATTTTTAATGGCGAAGACAACTTAAGCCTTGGGACGAAAGAGGAAAATCTAGCTTTTGATGGTGATATGATGAGTGCAATCAAGGGGACCAAGGGAAAGAGGAAAAATAGCAACAAACAAACTGCAGGGCAGGGTACCAAAAAAAGCAAAGCCCCAAGAGCTCCAAAAACAGAGAAGGGCAAAGTTCCACGTCAGACTTCACGAGCATCGAAAAAGTTAAAGGCTTTACTGGATGAGAAGGGTGGCAAAGGGCAGACTGAGGGCGTTGTTCATCCGCTGAAGGACAGCGGATCTGAGGAATGGACAGGAATAGGTAGTTCAGAGAGCAAATGTCAAGTCCACGATGACCAGCGAGAGTTTGAAGAGCCATCCAACATCTTGTCAAATATTGTCTCAGGGATGGCTGAAGTACAGAGATTCATGATGGCCTCTGTTGAGCCAATATGGGGCCCTACAGCAAATATCTGCCTGCCCTCAGAGGCTAACAGCCTCAAGTTAAAGACCCTCAAAATCCTAGCAGGAACTTCATCCGACCCCAAAAAGAAAGGCAGTTTGACTACTGGGGGCACAAAAGTCAAAAAAGGTGGGACGAAAGGTGGCAAAAAGCAGGCAAAGTTCAATGCCTCCTTGCCTTTTTTCCCTCAGTTGGCTTTGGGCGGCAACATGTTTGACAAGTCTAACCTTGGCGTTCCTGGTATAAATGGGCCAGCGCACAAAAAGATGTACCGTCACAAAACCAGTGCAAAATTCCCTCGGATTGAAAATCTAAAGGGAACACGACCTGAACGAGACCCAAATAAAGACATATCATTAATGGCTTCTTTTGAGAAACTGAGGTAATATTTTATATCTAGCTGCTGATGCACGTTCCTCACTTTCCCCACTTCCTCCTCATTTCTTGACATACCTACACTGACTCAAGACTAGAGATGCATGGAATTACGTTATCCTTTAGTACCCCCTCCTTGTTTTTGCTCCCGAAGAGGATATTGATCTTGCATGAGAAACTTCTTGTACTCGCAAACTACCTATTGATTGATTGTGTAAGGCTTGATTGAGATTTTAAATGACCATGGCTGCATTTTTCTTCTGCATTCTTGTTTTTGCTATTTTTTGCAGTTGCTGAATAGTTTTTGTCTGAAGAAAAGGAAAAAACTTTGATAAGTGCAAATTCTCTTTTTGGACCCTTTTTGTTAATTTCTCAGTGAATCTTGCTGCCCTTATGTAATTATATTTCTCTCTTCAAAGATGTAGCTATTATAAAATGTCTTTGTGTGAAACAAGCTCCCCCTTTTGATTATGTATGCTGAAACAGATGCCCTCCTCTCATTTTATCCGTTTACTGCCTGACTTATTTTAAAGTGTGAAATGCTCAGCCCCTTGTTTAGGATAACAACATCCTTGGTAGATCCCTAAACATTAACAGCACACAGTGGGACCATTTTGTATTGAAGACATCAGATTAATGTTGTTCGAATGTCTTACTGTTGGAATGTACTCATGATTTTCTCTTATCTACTATGCTTTTTACAGGAGTTGTACTGGAAATTGTCTTAGAGGGACATTTCTATGCCATGGAAATCCCAAAACGCTTCATTTTTGTTTTCTTTTTTATGCTTTCATTTATAATGACATTGATTATTGACTGAAATAATATATTACTACTAACAGATTATTAGTAGTAGCATTATTATTTAGTATCGCTGTACAGAAATGCACTGTTCAAAGCAAAACATGAATTCTATCCATGTGCCAAATGTAAACTCTCTGTGCACATTAATAATCTGTATGAATACTGGCCGTTTCATTTACTATCCTGATGAATGCTAACTGTCCTCTTTCAAGACTTAACAAGATCTGGCGTTTGTTTTTGGTTAGTAGTTTTGTTTTCTTTGGGGACCCTACCGTTTGAAGAGCACCTGCAGCTGACAGTGGTACAACCACTTAACCTAAACAACTCAACTCTGAACTGTTTTTTTTTTTTTTTACTTTTGTCAACTTTACTTACCAAATTCAATGTACCTCAGCATTACTTCTGCTTAGAAGCAAAAAGATAAGCAAAGGTGTACTCCTCTAAACATAGAAGGAAGAAAAATGAGAAAGGTGGACACGGATAATGTTAATTGAGGATGGCATCTTTCTGGTATCGGTCAGTAAGCAATCATTTCACAATCTGCTGTAACTGTGAACACAATGTTTCATATTTTGCATATTTGTTGGAGTATTTTTGATGGTTAAGAAACTGTAAAGAATGTCCATTTTGCTTTAGCCTACTTTTACACATTTCCCTTACGATTTCCATAAATGGTTAAGTAGTACCCTGTGCTGACAATTACATCTGAAAACAACAATTATTGTTTTTTTTTGCCAGTGGTTCTGTTGTGAAACAAAAGTTTTTCAGCGAACTCTGTTTTGGTGAACATGCTGTTTTGTTTCATTCGTTTTAACCAACCCAGGCTCATTGAAAATACGTGCTTGTGGCGACGTTTCTGCAACGCGACATTACGTACCTTATTGCATGTTTCAAAGTGAAATGTCCAGTGAGTTACGCTAAAACGCATGATTGATGTGACTGTGACACGTTTTTATTACATTGACACAGGCACGTATTACGGCAATTCAGAATTCAAATGTCCGGGAAGTGTCGCTGAAAGTTTAATGCTCTGTTTTGTTGGAAAATAACATACCCCCTACACCAAACCCAACCCTAAACCTACCCAAATGCAAAAGTGATATAAAAACGCATTCACTGATGCATAGTAGTTTCA
This sequence comes from Sinocyclocheilus anshuiensis, assembly GCF_001515605.1. NCBI lineage: Eukaryota > Metazoa > Chordata > Actinopteri > Cypriniformes > Cyprinidae > Sinocyclocheilus > Sinocyclocheilus anshuiensis. The sequence goes on from NW_015551122.1 coordinate 1,393,073, forward strand.
CAGGATTCGTATTGGAGCGGTCACGTATCACGTATCATGTGAGCTACCGAGCAAACCTACTGAGTTAGAAAACCCAAACATATGAAGCTGGATATGTGGCGCTAACGTTCAAAAGTGTCCGTTTTCAAATCTCGCAGCTTGTTAAAATTGTTTTGAATTCATAACACAATATTGTGCAAGGAATTGTGCGAAAACTAGGCTTTCTTAATCGAAACTCTGGCCCTGTAAATCAATCTGTGTGAATTTGTGTTTTACTGCCTCTAGTGTTCATTTCAACTGGAAACTGCAGCGATTCATACAGATGTGACCCTGGAGCACAAAAGCAGTCTTAAGTCGCTGGGGTATATTTGTAGCAATAGCCAAAAATACATTGTATGGGTCACAATTATCCATTTTTCTTTTATGCCAAAAATCATTAGGATATTAAGTAAAGATCATGTTCCATGAAGATATTTTGTAAATTTCCTACCGTAAATATATCAAAACTTAATTTTTGATTAGTAATATGCATTGCTAAGAACTTCATTTGGACAACTTTAAAGATGATTTTCTCAATATTGTGATTTTTTTGCACCCTCAGATTCCAGATTTTCAAATAGTTGTATCTCAACCAAATATTGTCCTATCATAACAAACCATACATCAATGAAAATCTTATTTATTCAGCTTTCAGATGATGTTTAAATCTCGATTTCAAAAAATTGACCCTTATGACTGGTTTTGTGGTCCAGGGTCACATAGAGGTACGTTTTTTGAGTTTTGCAGAAATGTAGGTAGAGGGAAGTATTTCCAGTGAGACTGGGTATGTGTCATTAGTGGCACATTAGTGCATTAGCGCCCCCTAGGTTTCTGTCTCAAATTTCACCTTAATTCATTGTAGCTCGAAAACCTTGAAACCAAATTCGTCCTTTCAAAAGCACTGAATCCATTGGCATTTACCACACATAGATGATACCTTTGATTTAAAAGAGTTGCTCTAGGAGGATATCTCAGGTAAAGTAATGCCTTACCTATAGCTTTTACCTTCGAAAGATTTCACTCCGTCCCCTTCTGCCTCCAACCGGCCATGTTTAGCAGCAGCAGGATGATCCCAATGAGGAAACTGCACATGGGCTAGCCTGCCTTCTCTCATTTCTGCCTGTTGTCAACTGAATGTACTTCAAGTTTTCTACAACGTGCCACTGTTAAGCTGCCTCCTCCTACTGGTGCTAAGAGGGTAACTGTATTCACCCAGTAATTATGACACAAGGATTATAAGAAATGAAACCCTACTCCTCTCTTTATGAATGTACAATATATGGTTCTGTTTGATGTATTCACAACACAATTCTTTGTCATTAATTGGAATTGCTTTTGCCTTTTTGTTGGAGAAATTATTGAGCTTTATAAATATTGTCTAGAGTTGATACCAGAGGGATTCTTAATTAATTCTGGACATCACAAAAATATTGTATATTTTTCTCTGTGCCAATTTGTAAGATATTTTGTATGTGTATATTTTTCTTAGAAAGTGCTGTGAAGTATTAGTGTGTGTGTGTGTGTGTGTGTGTGTGTGTGTGTGAGTAACCTTTTTGTGCCTCTGTAGGCAGTGAAAAGGATGTGTAATGAAAAGCTTTTGGTTTTAAAAACCAAAATATTAAGAAACAAACAAAAAAAAAAAATGAAAAGGAATTTTAAAAAACTACATTTTGTTGCAAGTTTTGTAAGAGGAAACTTATCTTGTTGTGAGAGTGTTGTGGTATTGTGGAAAACACATATAGGCAAAAATAAAAGTACAGACAAAAATTGTGAACTATTCGCTGTTTTATAGATTTTCATGTAAATTATTCTTGTATTATTTTATGTTGTATCTGTTGCAAAGGTTTTAAATATTTGTGATCAAGCCTGTATGGTGAAATGTAATATTGGTAACTTGCTGAGTTTTGTAATAATGTTTATGGAGTGCATATACAAATTAAAAGGAGATTTTGAATGCTGCCTTTTGAATGTTGTCACATTTCTTCCATCAGTTTACACTGTTAATGCCTGAATTGAATGTGAACATAGATGATAGTAGCTGATGCCATTGCTTTTCCTAGTGCAATTAAAGAAGTATATTTATAAACTGGTTATATCCACACTTAGCATTTAATGTGGCATTCCATGTGCTACATATCTACACACACACACACAAGCATTTAATGCCTGAATGGTAAATATGACATGAATTAGGGTTTAATGAAATGTTCAACTTTGTCTGTAATCACAACTGTCATCATTACCATGGTATGTTCTGGTCGAGAGACTGAAACTGGTTGTTATATAGTAGTTTTGTAAGACTTGAAGAACCTCAGACACTTTAATCTTTTGAGATACAGACGATACAAACAGTGTATTAACATACAGACATCTGTTTCCACATCTCACTGAGAGATGGAAACTTTTCTCACATTTGTTCCTTTTCATAAACGTCCTTCCCTTCACTCAGCTCACTCAGAATGGTCAATAGCATAATATAATGTTCTACATGAATGCAAGTGATATTCACAGTCATGTTTGGCATCATTTGAATTGTCTCAGTGCGACTGATACTATGGTCTCATCTTACAAGTAGTAGACTAAAAGGTATTACAGTTTCTAAGAGTTTAGAGATGTTTTGCTCACTGTAAAGGGTGTGTCCTTTCCCAGTGTCTTTCGTGCAAATCAACATCTGTCCCCAAAAGGTGTAAACTCAACATGTCTAGGCCTTGATCAATACAAATTCCAATTGTTCGTTCCTGTCTGCATTTGGAGGATGTTTGTCTTGGTCTGAGTACTTAAGGAAATGTTGCAAGAAGATCGGGGTGGTTCTGTAGTCAGATGAGCCCACAGTGTAGAGCGCGTCCATACACTCCATGCTAGGGCTGGGTAAAAAAATATCGATTTCATTTTTACGGAACGATAGCGATTCTTAAATCCCAAGGATCGATTAGTCTAGCCTTTTTTTTCAGTTAATAGACGGAACGTTGAAGGACACTTCCCATCTAATATATCGCAAAAAGCATTGTGCTTTGGTACTTTTAATATGAAACAAAGTCTCAGATTTCAAATTCTGTCCATTGTATTGCAGTATTCAAACAATAAATGCTGTTTTAGCGCCGTTTAATGTGTAGTGACAGATTGCTGTAGCGAGGTGCACGTGAACTGATCATCTCCTCCACATTAATACCAGTTTCAGCACAAAATAAACATGACTAAACATCCGAAGGTCTCATGTAATCTCTCAATCTGTGTTTCAGTCGCGCAAAATCCATCAAGTTTTTATGACAGCCACCATTATGGTAGTAAGTAAAAATATAATTATGTAATTGTAACTTTATTATTTTAAAAACTTCATTGTGTAATTTTAACAAATCAGTCAATTTTAACCTTCAATATTATAGTAGGCTAATAATGTAGTGCCAACTGACTCTCATGCATATTTTACAGCATTAGTTGAGAGATTTTTTTCCTTGAGAAAATTTGGCATGTACTGTACCTGATATATATCCAAAATAATCCACAGTGTGGAGCGCGTCCATACACTCCATGCTATGTATTTTTCTGAGGTATGCATATTTTAATCAGATTTATCTTTGAGAATTTGATGTATTGATTATCTCTGATTTGACTATATAATTGGCATGATGCATTTTTCCTGATTCATAATACATTGTCACATTTTATATTATTCTGACTTACTCTGAAATGATCTTCTTAAGTAGATTAAGTGAAGGCGTATGTTTCCACAAATCTGTGTCCAGGGTTAAGTACATACTAGATATCAGGTTAGATGGAGCAGGGGCACATCAGATGAGATTCTTATTAATAACTGCTTGACTTTAGTTAAGTTGTTATGCAGTTGCATTAACTATGAGGGGCAAGACAATATACTATTGGAGTACTAGTAAGCATGGTTCGGCATACTTCATAGTGCTAGCCACAACCTTCTTGTCTCAGCTTTATTCAAGTTGTTATATAGTTAGATTAGCTATAGGGGGCTAGATAAAAATACTATTAGAGTATTGGCAAGCATGGGGATTCATATATATTTCATAGTGCTAGCCATAACCTCTGATTATTGCTTGAGCTTTAACTACGTTGTTGCATAGGTGACGACAGGGGGCTAAACAGAACAACTATTTAAAGAGAAATGATGGCTACGCCCCTGATTCAGACACTCATGCTTGAACTATTTTGGCATAAATGTTAAATGAATTTACAGTCATAAAACTGCCTGCTGTTCACTGTGAAACAACTACACTAAACTATGTCTTTGTGTTCAGTTTTAGGAGAAGAGAGTGAATGAAAAAAACCTATAAAATATAACCAGGACAGGGAGTGAAAAGCAGGTTTAGGATGTGTGGGTATAACACCTCCCTTTTATCAAGAGCTACTGTTTCTCTTATTTCTTTTCTATATAAAATTCATACATAGAAAATAATAATAATAATACTTGTACTTCCTGATTGTGATTACTCAGAGTTTGCCAATATATTGCTTACAACATTATCAAGTGCTGACATTATCCCATTCTGAGAGAAAATATGTGTGTGTGTGTGTGTGTGTGTGTGAGAGACAGAGTGTGTGTGAGAGTGTGAATGTGTGTGTGTGTGTGTGTGTGTGAGAGAGTGTGTGTGTGTGTGTGTGTGTGTGATTAATAACTGCTTGACTTTAGTTAAGTTGTTATGCAGTTGCATTAACTATGAGGGGCAAGACAATATACTATTGGAGTACTAGTAAGCATGGTTCGGCATACTTCATAGTGCTAGCCACAACCTTCTTGTCTCAGCTTTATTCAAGTTGTTATATAGTTAGATTAGCTATAGGGGGCTAGATAAAAATACTATTAGAGTATTGGCAAGCATGGGGATTCATATATATTTCATAGTGCTAGCCATAACCTCTGATTATTGCTTGAGCTTTAACTACGTTGTTGCATAGGTGACGACAGGGGGCTAAACAGAACAACTATTTAAAGAATGGCAAGCCTGAGGCGGCCTATTAAACAGTAGCCATAACCTCTGACTAATGATCAGACTGGAGAGTTTGTGACCTTGAGGTCCGCGAGACACTCTGAGCAACATAGATTCCTAATGAACGAGTAAAATATAAAGTGAAGAGTTCACTAGAATAATCAAATGTCAGAAGAAGAAGAATTAGAAATGGACAAACAGCCAATTTGCGTTTTAATCTAAATTTGAGGTCAAAATAAAATGTCAGATTAGAATTTATTTTAAATTAAATTGCGCACCGAAAAGACCGAACGTGCAGGAAAACTGGTGTTCATCTCTGTGGGAGTCAATCAATCATATTAGCAGGTGCTTCATTAAGCTCTCCTAATAAAATAAGCCTTCACTTTAAATACCTGTTTATTCACATTCATTATTCAGTACAACTCCAGAGTGAAGAAACGGGCAGGAAACATCATCAAAGACCCCTCTCACCCTGGACACAACCTGTTTGCCAAAAAATTACCAATGAGTATGAAACCTCCACTTCCAATCAGCCAATACAGTACAAGAAAAACTGATTTTTTGATATTGTGATATTATTGCCCTTTGATTTTGTGATATTATTGCCCTGCTAACCTGCATGACAACCAATCAGGCTTCAAGACTGTCCTGTGCCCTGTGATGAGAATGACCCTCTACTGTCCTCTATGGTTTAGTCATTGAACAGAGAATATTCATATATATATATATATATATATATATATGTGTGTGTGTGTGTGTGTGTGTGATTTATAGACCCCTCTCACCCTGGACACAACCTGTTTGCACTTCTCCCCTCAGGCAAAATCTTTTGAAGAACAACACCAGCACCCTGAACTTGGACAGATGGGATTTTCAAAGGTCTAATCATTGGATGATCTATTAGATAATATTAGAAAACCTTAACGTCCCTTAATATGTGTAAAAGCAAAGAAACGAGCACGACTTAAAAACAACTAACATCTCCAAATAGTCTTTCTTCTTACTCTCAGAACAAGAGAACTGAATTTATTGGAAGTGACATTCAGACCAGGGGTGTAGATTACGCGGGGGTGATTACAGGGGTGTCGTCCCCCGCACTTTTTCGGGCAAGTGTGTTCGCATAGAGGTTTTCAAGAGCCGGTGTGAATAAATATAGATTTAAATTCAAAGAGACAGGATAGTCTGTGCATGATCTGATGTTTTATTCGGACCCAGAATAAGGCGAGAGAAACATCTTGGAGCGCTAAACACTCGTGCAGTGTATGTTTCATTCATACTCGAAGCCGGAGGCGCTCTCGCGTAGAAAGTCGTACCAGGAAATCCCTAATATAGACAAAAGCGTCCAGCTATCGCTGTATGAAAACAGCTGTTTTCAGAAAAACAGAAACGTTTGGAAACATGAAGACTTTAAACATACGATTGCGACAATATATGGTTTATTTGTGTTTGTCAAGTCATCTCCAGGTAATAAATAAAGTATATGAACAATGCAGTGCTAGCTGACATAGCATTTATTACAGTATAGAAACTACTCTGCCTTATTATGTGATAAAAAAAAAGGGTTTGTAGTATATAAACAAATCATTATTATTGGTTATTGTCCAGCAGTTATTTGATTTCTAAGCCAATTAAAAGCTAGACATTAGAGAACAATTAAAGTTGACTATAAACCAGTCAAACGTTTTTGAACAGTAAGATTTTGAATGTTTTTTTAAAGAAGTCTCTTCTGTTCACCAAGCCTGCATTTATTTGATCCAAAGTACAGCAAAACAGTAACATTTTGAACTATTTTTACTAGGCTATTTAAAATAACTTTTCTATTTGAATATATTTAAAAATTTAATTTATTGTGATTTCAAAGCTAAATTGTTTGCATCATTACTCCAGTCACACTATCCTTCAAAAATCATTCTGATATTCTGATTTGCTGCTCAAAAAACATTAATAATAATAATAATAATAATTAGAAAAAAAGGTTTCTTGAGCAGCAAATCAGCATATTAGAATGATTTCTGAAGGATGTGACACTGAAGACTGGAATAATGATGCTGGAAATTCAGCTTTGATCAGAGCAATCATTTTAAAATGTATTCAAATAGAAAGCAGTTATTTTAAATAGTAAAAATATTTCACAACATTACTGCTTTTGCTGTACTTTGAATCAAATAAATTCATGCTTGGTGAGCAGAAGAGATTTCTTTATAAAACATTAAAAAGTCTTACTGTTCAAAAACTGTTGACTGGTAGGTTATATAGATTACAGAAATGTTATTGTAATGTTTTATATATATATATATATATAACATTTCTGTCCCCCTCACTTCTGAAATGATGGCTACTGTGTGTGTGTGTGTGTGTGTGTGTGTGTGTTAAGGGACTGGATGAAGTCCAGTAGTCTGTAATCTGAATAAAAAGTGGTCAAATTCCAAAAAATTACCAATGAGTATGAAACCTCCACTTCCAATCAGCCAATACAGTACAAGAAAAACTGATTTTTTGATTTTGTGATATTATTGCCCTGCTAACCTGCATGACAACCAATCAGGCTTCAAGACTGTCCTGTGCCCTGTGATGAGAATGACCCTCTACTGTCCTCTATGGTTTAGTCATTGAACAGAGAATATTCATATATATATATATATATATATATATATGTGTGTGTGTGTGTGTGTGTGTGATTTATTATTCATATTAATTCTTGTGAATCTTGTGAATATTAATTGATTGTGTTTGAAATTTTCTTTGTTGGTAAATTAAAGATTGTGGACTTTGAACATGGATACTTCCAAAAGTTATGATGATATACTTCCAAATGATGACATCTGGCAACCAGGTAAGATTTCAGGTGTTTATAGCAAACGCTTGATGAGTATCAAAGTGAAAAATGTTCCCTACAGCATTGGTTAAGAATCATGTTTCGCATTTCTACACAATTCTTCAGGAATCTGGTTGGATGTTCAGAAACGTATTGCAAAAGAAAAGGTGAAATGTGGTGAAGATTAACATAAGGTACGAGTTATTTTATTTTTGATTTGATTTATTCATTATCTTGCAGAAATACAATAGGATGACAGTCATAAGAGTGTAACGTTAGCACTAACAGAATGAGCAAAACGTTTATAATAAATTCACAAAGTATGTTAAGCTCATAGCATTGCATTCGCCAGACGAACAAGCCGCTTTTGCTTCTTCCGGCGTCTCTAGCAAAATTTCATAATAAAAGTTGAGCTCTTTTCATTTTGAAACAACTATAAATTACAGTTCATCAGCGTGCGCACTTAAAACTGTGAATCGTCATTTTGGACAAAAAAATCGTATACATTTCAGAGTTGTTTTGTGCAATATTTAGGGTTATTTAGAAGGGGTAAGACCTTACCTTTCAGATTAACCTCTTTTACTGTGAGCTACATATGTTACAATTTAAATATACTAATATTATCTGTAAAGCCATGTCGCACACAGCCTACCTGTTAAACACGACTGTTCAGACTTTTAAGTTTTATTGCGTTTCCGCACAGTTCCGCGCACCGGAAGTAGAGTCGACGCCGAAGAGACGTTTGAGAAAATGAACTCCTGAACTGCTGTCAAGATTAACAGTTACAAACATCTACGAGGCGGACACGGAACGGTTACTAGATACGGGTTCGACGTATTTATTGAGGTATTCTTCTGTGTTTTCCTCATTAGACGCGTGAGTTGTTATGATCGTCGAAGTGACTCGCTGACTGCTGGCTGTTTTTATCTCACAGCCGTGCTAATGCTAACGTTAGCTTCGCCTTAGCGTAGCATGAACAAGATCGCTGTTTCTCCACAGGCTGTGCGAGCTAACCGAAGCTCAGTTTGCGCTCAGGCTACAGCTAACGTTAGCCTTCACCCTTCTCCTCAGTTCGTGGTTGCGAGAGGTCTGTCGTCACACATAGAGAAATACACATTTGATGTAATATTAGTGATACTGCTTTGATGTTTTAGCTACACATTTATGATCCGACTTCTATTGGTAATGCAGTTGTTGTGCTGACTGTATGTGGCATCAAGGACAAACGTAAAGGTTGTTTTCCTTGAAATTCGTGAGCTTTAGCCTTTAGCCTGTTTAGCTCGCTGATGCCATTTTGTTTTCAGTCTCTTTGGTTGCAGTCAGCTAATTATATTCGAACAGACTCAACAGCTCACAGTTTTACTCTTTAATGGCTTAAGAAGATTATATTAGTCAGCGAGCGCTTTCAGGTTTTAACCAGTTTTATTAGCTTCAGGTAACATCAGAAACACGCGTGTATTTACATGCAGGAACTGTGTGGCCCTATCATGCCGGTATTATCATTGGATAGTGATGGCATCATGTGATGATAGATGATTGCTATGTTCATTTATTACAGTCACATGTCGTGTACAGCTGAACACGATGTTTCTTGGCTCAGTTTGTGTGTTTGGACTGATGGACACTAACGTGATGTTTCTGCTTGTGTGTGTAGTTGTATCTGACAGCTGGGCGCAGTGATGGAGGCTCAGGATAATGCAGATCAGGGCAGCAGCGATCAATCTGAAGCACAACGCCGAAGACAGCTGGACCGTCTGGACAGAGAAGAGGCCTTCTACCAGTTCGTCAACAATCTCAGCGAGGAAGACTATCGGCTCATGAGAGACAACAATCTGCTTGGCACACCTGGTAAATCCTTTGGTTTTGTATATTTTTATCAAGACCGTGACACTTAAAAGTGCTTTATAGAGGCGTTTTTGGTTATTGCATGTGGTATAACAGAGCTGTGTTTGATTATTTATTTGGTTTAAGATTTGAAATTCTGGTAATATTCTTAATGTGTTCTTAAACATAAACATGGCTCCAGTCTAACATTTGAGAGCAGTGGCACCAGCGCCACTAATGGCGCTTTTCCACTGCGTGGTACGGCTCAGAACGGTACGGCACGGTTTGCGTTTCCACTGCAGTTCAGTACCGCTTTAGAGTGGGCGGGATTATTCACATGTCGTTATAGAGTGGGCGGAATTATTCGCATGGCGTTTATAGTTGCACCGCCTCTACTGCCGCGACTCCTGAAAAACGTATTTATTCCGCATCGCCCCATCAAGCTCTCGCTGGATCCGCTCCTCTGCTATCCTCTGTACTTCCTCAACAGACAACAAAACAGACACTTTTAGGTTGTTAAAAAAGGTGCGCTTGTTCAAAACAGTTGCGTTCGATCCTTCGCTGGCTGTGCTGATTTAAATCTAGCTCAGGAGCAGATTTAGTAGCGCTGGGGGTGGTGTGTGGGAGTATTAAAATATTTTATTTTAACATTTAATCATAAAATTACTATTGTTTTTCAAGTGCAGTTACTAATAATAGTTCATGTTCCTTTCTTGTTTTTCTTTTGTTTATTGTATATACAGATTTGACAGTAAAGCACTAAGCTTGAGTTAAGATGCATAATTATTGCCTTGTTTATCTAAAAGTGCACTTTTCCTTGTTTTAAATCTAGCCAAAAAGCCATGTTGACTGTGAAACTTAAATTTTTTTGTAAAACTTGAAAGGGACTTTAATTATATGCATTTATGGTGTAATTACTAAATTTCCGTGCCAATCCATGTTATTTTTTACCGCAAATAATGCGCTGTCACATTCAGCACATGCAGCACAGCAGAAATAGACTCCGTGCGGAAACGATCGCAGCATGACTGCTGCAGACGCACCGCTCCTGGAGCGCACTGCTGGAGCGCAATCGCGTGCAGTGTGAACGCTCTGTTCCGTTAACATGGGCGCGGAAAAAATATGCACCACAGACGGAGTGGGTGAACCTGGCTTTACGTTTGTATGCCCGCCCGGTTTGTTCTGTTCTCGTGCTCCATTTAGGCGCGCTGCATTCTGATCGGTTCGGATAGCATACTGCGGGAGGTCGGGATATTTTATAAGAGTGATTTTATAATTTCAAAATATAGAGAAAAATTAGAAATGAATGACTAATAAGCCAATAAGTGCTGCTCTGCTGCTGTCTACTGGTTACAATTGTGATTTGATGTATTTTTTAAATGTTACATAAGTGTTTATTTACCACAAAGTATATTTTGGTCGTCCCATTAAAAATAAAATTCAAACTGGATCATTTTAGAGCTTTAAAG
>NW_015551122.1:1404748-1407017 GCF_001515605.1 Sinocyclocheilus anshuiensis
CAAAGAAATCATTTTGAACATAATGAACATAATTCGTTCTAATGCTCATTATATTAGCATTAACCGCGCTTATGCTAACGATTAACTACGTATGCGCTAACGGCAATGTTTATTTCAATCCGAAATTCAAATTAAAATATGGAATAATATTCATAACAGAAGCTCTAAATATTAAAAATGTAATTGAAACTTACCTGCTTGAACTTGATTGGGGTGTTTTGTTAGTTTGATGCGTTTCCTCCTCTTGAGGTCACCACTGCTTTTAAGAAGAGGTTGCCAGGTTTTCACAACAAAACCCGCCCAATCGCGTTTCGAGGGGGTCCACCGTTAAAAATTGCGCTCTGAGGATAAAATACGCATGTTTTGGCGCGGTTCCCCTGGTAAAATTCGCATTCCAGGGGCTAAATATCACGTTAATGCGGTCGTTTTTCAACCCGCGGACATGAAAAACAACCTGCGGCAACAGTGTTAAAGCAGCCCAATTCTGCGGGAAAACCGCGGACTTGGCAACACTGGAAGAGGATAGCTTTCAGATAGCGCATCAAGAACCGGGTTGACCGGGTACTCGGTACCACCGGTACTTAAAAAAACCTGGTACTGTAACGTTTTCATTTTTTTAGTACCGACTTGGTACCGAAATACCGGGTCTTTTGACAACACTAGTTGCATCTGCAGTAACAGTGTTGCGAAATCAACTTTGGTTCCTGAATAAGGCTGTTCTGAGCTCGGGCAAGTTTGTTTGCGTCGCGGTCCGAGCTGATAAACGGTCCGCGCTGCGCAGCTGAAACGTAGCGTGGTTTAGTTTCGCTTTCGTTTCGTTTGCCATTTCTCAAATGCTACAGAAATGGCAGCGCTTATGAGTTGGACAACTCGGTGGTCGCGCCAGTGCGACCGCTCACAAAAATTAGTCGCACCGGAAGAAAAATTGGTCGCAGTCTGGAGCCCTGATAAGGATCATTATAATTGTGTGCACTGCAGCTAAAGTTATAGTTGCTGTTGGGTTTCAGTCAACAGAAAGTAACATGACTGTGCTTGATTATTCGAGGAAATATACAGGCTGCATGTGATGCTAGCAAAATTATCAGAGGCTCGTTCTTGATGTTTCGGATTTCATCCATTAGATTTCTTTCATTCTGCAGCTCTGAATGTCCAATAAGTGTTACTGAAGGATGAATCACAGGACTCGCAAAATCGCTAGCCTGACTTTGGTTGTGCCGATAGACGATAGTATCGTGTATTATTGACGGTAGTCAGAGATATCGACGATAGCAGATGTCTTTGTCGATAGTCAAGACAATATTAGGCTCATTCTCCTATTAATGTATTAAATTATTATTATTATTATTAGGCGGGATAATTCGGCTATTATTATCAAATTGCCCCGCTATTTCACTTCACGCATCACACACACGCGCAAATGAGGATTAGAGCCTGTAGCCGGTGAAGGAGTCTCCAACCATAAACACAGACGTACATCATCTGCTGATATAAGGTATTTCATTGCACTTTAACGTCCTATATTTGTGCAATATTTTAACTGAGCCCTCACTAACTGAGTTTAATGCCATTTTAGAATGCATCTCGTTCTTGTTTCTGTGGCGGTGCGTCGTTTGATTTTCACCGCTGTAAATCTCCATTGACTGATTTTTCAGACCGTTTAGACTAGTGCTGGGCGGTATGACCAAAAATGTATATCACGGTATTTTTCAAAATTATACCGGTTTCACGGTAGTATCACGATACATGACTGCACTGAATTTCACCTCAGCAGAATTGAGAAAAACAGCTGTTTATTAAACACTGCTTACTATAGTGCCATTTCTAGCTATTGGCAGAGCAGGGAGTTGACCTCTGCATTATGAAGGGCCTCCATAATTGTACCACAGTACAATATAGGTAATTGCATATGTTTCATGTTTACATTGTGCACTCCCCACCAGGTACAATATTCTGATTGTTTGCATATTGTTTTTAAGACCACAAATAATGATGTACTTGTTCTAATAAATTTATATTGTAATGTACTCATTCTAATATATAAAAAAAATAATTTACATTGATGGTAGGTTATCATTGCACAAATGAACACACTCTCAACAATAAAAAAAATTTATATTTATTAAAGGCTGATTTATAGTCGACGTGTCCGCAAGTTCGCTTAGGTGCACGCGGCAAATATGACGTCATCGCGGTGTTGGCGGAAGTTCGCTTTGAGTGCGCGCGACGTCGTTTCGCGTGGCGGTGTGCACGACATTTTTTGTAACTTTCC
>NW_015551122.1:1407482-1407901 GCF_001515605.1 Sinocyclocheilus anshuiensis
CATTGCATTTGAATGCTTTTGTTAGCCTATCCAGTTGAACCCACTAGATGCGGCGCTGCTACATTGTTCATTCAATATATTGTGGAAAACGAGAGCATCAGTGTGGAGACGTTGTGGTTTACGTCAAAATTGAAACCTATTTATCTCATTTTCTAGAGGGACATCTATCAGCATTGCACTCGCGTCTCGCACAAAAGAGCCGCATGTTTAGAAAGCCATGTAAAATTATTGCAAGTTCAACTTTGAAAAAACATACCTCGAGACTTTATGGCAGGGGTTTTTTCCCCATCCCACTGCAACTCGTGTTTTTAAATGAAAAAATGTACTCCGTGTGATTGGCGTTCGGCCCTTTGTATTAAAGGGGTCATATGATGCAATTTAAAATTTTCCTTTCTCTTTGGAGTGTTACAAGCTGTTCG
>NW_015551122.1:1408080-1409278 GCF_001515605.1 Sinocyclocheilus anshuiensis
TCCCCCAATTGTAAGTCACTTTGGATAAAAGCGTCTGCTAAATGACTAAATGTAAATATGTGGGAAGATTTGCATAATGCTGCCCAAATGTTCATGCAAAGAAAGAAGGCGAAACTTTTATTCTCGCTGTTGCTGTTGCTGCTGCCGCCATGTTGTTGAGACGCTGTGTGTTTCGTTGTGAAAGCGAAACTACTTTGTTTTAGGGATGTGCAACAGTAATCGAGTACTCGAGTACTCGACCGTGACAGCGATGATCGATCATGTAAACGATGATCGAAATTATTATTTTTATTTATTTTTCACGCAAAACAGTCACGGCAAGAATAGATGCTTTATACAGTATGAAAAGACTGCTTCTTTCACGGCAAGAATAGATGCTCTATATGAAAAGACTGCTTCTTCACTTAAGGACAGACTGTCAAAGACAGCAATGGTGGCTGTCACTACTGATTCACGGACATCGCTGACTACTGAATCCTACATAACACTAACTTGCCATTACATTGCTGAATGGGAAATGCACAGTGCAGTGTTACAGACGTGATCAGAAAGTGCGAATTGAATCCAAAATATATGTGAATTTATTGTACTTTCGTGTTTTTAAAGCGCAATCCGAGTTACACTTTCGGTCGAGCTCACATCTGCATTGGCAATTTTTTTTCAGATGAAAGTTGTAATAGCTAGTCTACGTCTGATTAATTAACATGAACATGTATTACATGCTGAAAGCGCTGCATATCAGTGATTAGTTTCATGCTCAAATGCAATGCCCGATAATGATTATTATTATTATTACTGATGTTATAATAATGCAGCAGTGCTTTTTTTCGTCATATTTGTGGGCATAATTCAATTCATATGGTTTCGAAAACGCGCAGGCGATTTATGGAAAATAAAACTTAATAAACTTAACTTAAAACTTATAACTTAAAACAACTTAATAACTTAAAAATAAAACTTAATTACAACTATTACACTTAATAACGTAGATGAAAATATAGCACAAATCTGCCATACATTTATAATGAGAACTTTATAGAAATCTATAGTAAATTCTGTCCTTGCCCATCTTTCAGCGCGCTGTCATGAAAACGCATCACGGCGGGAGCTCGCTCTCTCTCTCTCTCTCTCTTTCTCTGTCTAGCGCATAACTTAGCATCCTATTGTGCAGATACAAGTTGTAATGTTACGTCTGCTA
>NW_015551122.1:1409294-1411429 GCF_001515605.1 Sinocyclocheilus anshuiensis
GCCATGCCACGCCCCCCGCACAAGCCCCGCCCCCGATTACTTGATTAATCGTTTTTGAAACCTATCAATGATCGAAATGAGAAATTTCCCAAAATGCCCATCCCTACTTTGTTTGGCCTTCCAAAAGAGGACGATATCCACTTCGTCATGCCTGGAGCTGATCCATGCTGGTCGCTGAGGAAATACATCAACTTCGCGCTGTGGATCGGCTTTCACCGTGGACGAAGCGGAGTCCAGCCCGGGGTCATCACATGTGGTTGCCGCAAGCCAGCCGGTCGCTCCTTCGTCGAATCCGCCGTTTCGAAGCGTGTGTGACGCTGTGTGTTTCGTTGTGAAAGCGAAAATACTTTGTTTGGCCTTCCAAAAGAGGACACGACTAGAAATCAGTGGTTAAGTTGTATTTACAACACTGTTCCAGAACAGTTCAACCCAAATATTCAGATGTGTGCAGCGCATTTTATGGAGGACTGTTTCCTGATCCTGGTAGAGTAGACTACAATGCCGGCTGTTCTGACTCACAGTCTGTAAGTACGTTTTCATATTTAAAGAATTTGCCACTGATGATTGAAACGTGAGTTTTGAACAGTCTAGAGTAGCACTTGTTGTTTGTATTTTGCCAATCACAACGCACTGGTTAGCTGGCCAATCAAACAATAATGTACAGTATGTGGAAAAAATTAGTTTTTTGAACCTTAAACCTAGGGTTGGGTACCGAAACCCGGTACCAATATGGCACCGGTACCTATGTAACCGGTATGTACTAGAACCATATATATATATATATATATATAAATAAAATAAGCTTATGTTTGTAAAATGGCACAGCTTTTTAAAAATCAGAATATGTCAGTATAGTATATTCACCATATTACATATTAATTTTATTTCGCAAGATGCTAAGGACATTGAATGGCTTTACTGAGATACATGTAACTTTACGTGACTGGCTGAGCAATTACATGATGAGCGATTACATAAGACCTGATTTATTTCAGTGAGTTGCACTGTTTCTTTCAACACCACCCCGATTTTCATTATGGTTTATATTGTGTTACAACTAGTAGAGATGATCGGTTGCTGATACAGCATTAAAAAGCAATAAAAAACATGCATTATTTGAATTTCATGATCAAATTGACAGAATTGGAAAGCTGAGACTTTTTCTTATAAAGAGTTTTACCACATTGTGTGCGTGAAATAGATGCTGACGCAGTCAAAATGAGCCATCGGAAAAGCACTAAATTAAACGCCAAAACGTTTCGGTCAATTATTTCGGCAGCAAACTGATTTTTTTTATTTTTTTTGGCTGTTTCAGTCCAATATTTTTGCCAAAGTTTTGGTGCATCACTAAACAACAGAACATCTTTTACAATTTTGAACTCAACACAAGCCACAAGCCGGGTGTACATTTTAAAGGGTTAGTTCACCCCAAAATGAAAATTGTCATTAATTACTCACCCTCATGTCGTTCAAAACCGTAAGACCTCCGTTCATCTTCGGAACACAAATTAAGATATTTTTGATGGAATCTGAGAGCTCTCTGACCCTGCATAGACAGCAATGCAACTGAAATGTTCCCAGACAGAAACGTAGCAAGGACATCGGTAAAACAGTCCATGTGACATCAGTGGCTCAACTTCAATTTTGCGAAGTTACGAGAATACTTTTTATGCGCAAAGAAAACAAAAATTACATAATTTATTTAACAATTCTTCTCTCCTGAGTTACGTGTTCCGCCATTTTGGAGAGTACCCAAGAGCGTAATCGACGTAATCTGCATTGTTTACGTTCGGAGGAGAAAGCGCGCGCATGAACGTAATCAGCGTTGTTTACACTTAGGGTAAAGCATGCGTATGCGTTGTGATACTCTCCAAAATGTCGGAAGACAGTAACTCGAGGGAAAAGAATTGTTGAATAAAGTTGTCATTTTTGTTTTCTTTGCACACAAAGTATTCTCGTAGCTTCGCAAAATTGAAGTTGAGCCACTTACGGTTGGTCTTTTGTTTTACCGATGTCCTTAATACATTTCTGGACCTGGGAACATTATAGTTGCGTTGCTGTCAGATTCCATCAAAAATATCTTAAATTGTGTTCCGAAGATGAACGAAGGTCTTACAGGTTTGGAACGACATGAG
>NW_015551122.1:1411693-1412289 GCF_001515605.1 Sinocyclocheilus anshuiensis
GAAAAAAACAGGACAGAAAATAGCCTATTACTTCTAATTATGATGTAAAAATCTCGATAACATTATAAGTGGACCTCAGAGAACAGTACAAATAAAAAAACAGAGGCAGTTCCTGACCCCTTTAATCGTAAAGACTGCTGTTCTTAAAACGCCAAACAACTGGGCTGTTAAAGGTGCAGTAGGAGATCTTGGAAAATGCTATCTTTAGCCTGATGGCACTGAAAGTGAACGTCCCACCCTCTCTGCAATTGCCGTCCGAAGCCACGCCTCCTGAACGCATATACGCTGACAGACCAGAATACCAGAAACAACATTACTACAATAGGCTACATCTGCGCTGATGACGTATCCTGACTGCGCGAACCGGGTGCACAGAGGTATGCAAATACATACATTGACAGGCAGGTAGGAAAGCCAATTAAAATGCTCGGACTGAGCGTTTTGATTTGACAAACATTTCTTGGTCATACGTCTTCCACAGAATATATACAGATAAATACATTTAGACCACTTAACTTAATAATTGCTATCGGGATGTGAAGAGACTTTCAACCAGCATAACAAAAAATGTTTCTGAAGACAATCACCTATTGCAC